>NW_020951147.1:5340957-5377774 GCF_900497805.2 Vombatus ursinus
GGAAACAGGCCCAGAAAGCAGAAAGGGCCCTAGAGCTTGGCCAGTCCAAGGAGGGGGTGGAGGTTGTACAGAGGGGCAAACACGGAGGCCCAGAGAGGGGAAGGGGCCTTAGGCCTCCGCCAGTGCCCTCCTCTTCTACTCCCCTGCCCAGTGAGCTCCCATGGCTCCCTATGACCTCCAGGGCCAAATAAAAACTCTGGCATTTAAAGCTCATCCATAACCTGGCCTTGTTCCACCTCTCCAGCTTCTGGACATTTGACCCCCATCTAGGCACCCTGAGCTCGGGCTCCAGGGCCACCTCTTTGCGGTCCCAATTCCAAGCTGTCTGACCTGTTGCCTGGGGTCCTCACTCCCACCTCCCAATCCCTGCCTGCTGGCCTTCCTGGCTTCTGTCTGCAGGAAGCCTTCCCCTCCCAGATAGGCTCCTTTGTCCTCCGGCTGGCTGTGTCCCCGGTTAGACCGGGAGCTGGTCGAGGCCAGGGACTGTCACAGAGGCAGCCTTCACACATACCTGTGGTTTGGGGCCTGCATTGCCTTGGCCTGGTAGTCACCACGGTGACTTGTCACCTTGGCCCGGCAGAATCTGGGTCTTCAGAGTCACCTTTAGGACGACAGAATGGGGTCTCTACCTTCCTGCCTCTGTTAACAAGCTATAGCACTGGGGGAGGAGGGTCTGAATTCAAACAAATCTTCCATAAGCTGCTGCTTGTGGAAGAAATGAATGAAAACATATAAAATGTTTGTTATACTGAGCTCAAGGGCCCCCCTACTGAAAACCGGCTAGTCAGACTGTCTCCTCCGGCTTACCTTCTCCCTGGGGACACCCTGCAGAAAGGAGGGGGACAGGTTTGGAAGGGGAGGGTGATGGGAGCCCTCCAAGGGGCCTGTGGGCCTGGATCTGGACGAGGGGGATCCCTGGGACAGGGTGCTTGGGAAATCAGAAGATCTCTATAGAGCCCTGGGGAGTGAGGAGGAGAAAACAAGCATTTATCAAGCACCTTCTATGGGCTGGGCACTGTGCTGAGCACCCTCTGCACAACTCTTCCAGGTAGGGGCTATTATTACCCCCATTTTGCAGCTGAGGAAACTGAGGCAAACAGGTTAGGTGACATTCAATCTTTTTTTTTATTGTGTTTGATTCTCAGTGACCCCATTTGAGATTTTCTTGGCAAAGATACTGGAATGGTTAGGCATTTCCTTCTCCAGCTGCTTTTGCAGATGAGGAAACTGAGGCAAATAGAGTTAAGTGACTTGCCTAGAGTCACCTGGCTAGTAAGGGTCTGAGGCCAGATTTGAACTTAGGTTTTCCTGACTCCAGCTGTGACCCTCTAACCATTGAGCCATCTGGCTGTCCCGGGATCATCAAATTTAGAGTTGGAAAGGACTTTTAGTTCCTGCCAACCCATTTCCTTCAATTGTTTAAAAACAGAATCTTGAGGGGCTCCTTGACTTCCCCAGACTGACGGGGAAGTCCATTTAATTCTACCCTCTCATTTTACAGAGGAATAAAAAAGTCGGAGAAAGGAAGGGAAGGTGGTATGGGATGGCAGGATTTGAACCCTGGACGTCTGACTTGCAAGCCAGGGTTTTGTCCACAGCATTAAGATGCCTCCTCGTCTAATTGTCCAATTTACAGACTGGGGAAACTGAGGCCAGGAGAGGGGAAGTAACTTGCCCAAGGTCACATGGGTGCTGAGTAGCAAGAGAAGATTTGAACCCATATTCTAGGGCTCTAAATACAACACTTTGCCTAGTAATACATTATAATCTCAAATTTAGATAAGCAGGGGAGGGGCAGGGGCTCTGAGGCCAATGAGGACTCATACAAATCTAACAAAATACAAGTGATACTTAGATCCTAGGATCTAAGCGTCCCTAACCATTCTGTGTCCTGGTCCCCTGGGCAGGCTGGCTGTCTAGGGTGGCCAAAGGACCCCTTCTCAGAATGATGTTCTTAAACCATTAGAGGAAATGCTAAGTTTCAGTTAGATGAATGAAATTCACCATGTAAGATTTTCCTTACCCAAATTCACTGACCCCCTGAAATCGATCCCCAGAGCCCAGCCGGCCAAGGCTGAGACCCCTGATCTACCCCAACCCCTCCCTACCCAGCCTCCCATTCGGAAATAAGAGGCCGGTGGCTGCCCAAGGTCACGTGGATGGAAGGTCATGGAGTTGTGGTCCCTGAGTCTCTCCCTACCCCAGCACCTCTTGGAATGTCCACACCAGGGGCCTGAGCACTGCCATGCTGCTCTGGCAGAAGGAGAGGGAGTGGGCCCCACTAGGCAACCCAGGGCCTAGCCCTTGGCCAGGGAAGGGAGGCCACTTGGGGTAATGGCTCTGCTGCTTGAGTCCTTCCACATCAAGGACAAACAAAAAACAACCAGGAGTCCTGGTAACTGGGAGGGGAAGCTGGCTGAAATGATAAATGGAGAAGACCTAATATGGTGTCCTAGGCGGTGGCTCAAAGATGGCGCTTGCTGTGGGCAGCCGCAGTCATTGGGCTGGGAGCCAAGAAGCCGCCGCCCCTCCACCAGCCAGCCAGCTGCCTGGAGATGGTGACTCAGTGCCAGGAAACATTCCACAGGGGGAGGTGGAGGACAAGCCTGGGCTAGTTAAAGCTCTCAGCAGCTGCCTGCCCCACCCCTGGGCCTCCACCCCTGGGCCTCCACCGAGTCTGCAAGGCCAATAATTTAGAGAGGAGGGGGTGGGGCAGCAGCGGGGACGTGCCCACAGAGCTCTCCTCAGGCGTTGCTTCAAAGCCAGCCTAGCCAGTTTACTCCCCACATAGCCTCCCTGGCCTCCATTTTCTCACCCTGAACGTAAGGGGGCTGGATTCCACAGCCGATGGGGGTCCCTTCTAACTCTGCATCTAGCTGAGAAAGAATCCCCTCTCTAGGGGGCAGCTAGGTGACACACTGGATAGAACACCGGCCCTTAAGTCAGGAGAACCTGAGTTCAAATCTGGCCTCAGACCAAACACTTGACCCTTATTAGCTGTGTGACCCTGGGCAGTCACAACCCCAATTGCCTAAAAAAAAAAGAATCCCCTCTCCAAATGGCTCACCCCACCAGTCTATCCATGGGGACAGTGGCTCAGACCCAACACTGAGCTAAGTGTTAGCCGTTACCTAGTTTTTGACGAGGGACAGCCCAAGTGAAGCTGGAGGTCTTATTTGACCCGTTCTAAAAACCCAAAGGCTCAGCATCTTTTCTGAATTCAGGAAACAGCCTTCTGTGGGGTCACCAGACCAGAAACTGCCCCGCAAATGGGCCAGCCCCGGTCACACCTGAAGAAAGAAACTCATCAGAGAAAGAAACCCATGAAAGCCCTTGGGGTCTCCTCCAGTACTCTGATTCTCAGGGTTCCAGCATGAGCCCCAAAGAGCTCTGTCTCCAAGAGATGGGGTTGTTATTGTTAGTGTTTGTAGGAAGATGAGGCAGGGCTGATGTTTCTGGCAAGATGAGGTGAGGAGGAGGTGATTGGCTGAGGAGGGGAGCCCTCCTCCCAGAACCCCCTGGAGCCGTTGAGGGAGAAGGGCAGGCCAGTTCCCAGCTGCCATTCTGGAAAACAACATGGAATTACGAAAGAAAAGATATCAGATTGTTCTGACTCTTTGTCCCTAGCAACCCTTCATCTGAGGCTATAAACCAGAGATTGGCAGCAAGAAAAATCCCACAGGAACAACAGGGGTCCTTGCCCATAGCCACAGAAAAGCTGGAACTGAAATAGGTGCCCAAGAGCAGAGACACAGGAGAAAACTGCTCTGAGTGCCAGGGCCCTGGTGGGTCTTTTGGGTCTTTGTCTACACACTGCCCAGCACTGCCCAGCACACAGCAGGCACCTAACACAGGAGTTTTAGTTGATTGGTGGGTGGATGAAGGGGAGGAGGGAAGGTGAGAGACACAGAGAGAAAGAGACAGGGAGAGACACACACAGATGGACAGAGAGAGAGACACAGAGAGAGAGACAGACAGACAGACTCAGAGAGGGCCAGACAAGAGACAGAGAAAGTGGAAGGGGGAGAGGGGAGGAGAGAGACAGAAATAAAGAGAAGGGAAAGACACAGAAAGAGGGAGAGACAGAAAAAGAGGGAGAGACAGGGAGAGAGACAGAGACTCAGAGAGACAGAAAGAGACAAAGTGGAAGAGGGTGGGAGGAGAGATGGGGAGAGAGAGCCTGGGAAAGGACATGCTGCCCTCTCTGGTTAGTAATAATCTGATGACTTGTTTTTTTGTATTGTTTTTTCCCCAGGAAGTTATCTGTAGTTTGTTGGGAAGTAATGGTTGCGTCATCAAAACAGAAGGTAGCGATAGATAAACACCAGGCGATGAGACAATAATCAGATGAGGTATTTGCAGAGAGGTCAGCACAGCACGCAGTAGGCTCACAATAAAAATGTTTGTTTCCTAGGGGAAAGCCAGCCTAGAGGGGAGATGTGTTTATGAGGATGGCGGAGGGGTACCTGGGTGTGGAGAGATGGGGGAGGGGAAGCTGTTTGGATGAGACGTTTGGGCTATCTGTCCTAAACGTAGGCTGCGTGCAGGCCGCAGGTAGAAGCAGCTGGACAGGACAGGATGGCTGGCCTGGGATGGGATGGCCCATTCCTGCCGGAACTCGGGCCACAGCTACAGTGTTTCTCCCTCCTCCCCCTTCCTCCTTCCTCCTCCCCTACCCCCAGGTACTCCTCCCCCCTTCTCCCTCCTTCCTCTCCCCTCCTACTTGGGGAGCCCAAGGGGAACAGAGCAGGAAGGTAAACAGGGAGGGGGAGGGGAAAAGGCATGTTAGCCTTTTCATCACTTGTTTCTTCCGTCAGTGGGTGTCAGACGTCATTCTTTACCCTTTTGGGGGAGATGAAACTATTCCATACATCCCCGTCCCCCATTCTAACAGTTAACAGACCACCGCCCACAGACCAGCTGCTCGGCTTGCCGGGAGAAAGCTGGGTAACTTTCCATGTGACATCAGGTCTGCAGCTCTGAGTGGAGGAGAACAGAGGGAGACAGGAGCCTGGCTCCCAGGCCCCACGGATGCTCTCATTGGCATCGTCCCCGGGGGCCTTCCCAATGCCCGGGGTGCGGCAGCTTCTCCTGTGGTGTAGTGGATATGTCCCAGGGCCTGGGCCAAGACCACAAGCCCTGCTCCGGACGTTGGCCAGGGGGGCCAGGAAGACGGAATGGCTACCTGAAATCGTCTCAGGAAGGCAGGCCCGAGAAACAGCAGATGGGCCTCCTCCGCAGGAAGGAGCTGCCCCACGGAGCTGAGATGATTCTGGGCAAGCAGGAATTAGCTAGCTAGATCATCTAGTAAGGGCTTGCTATGTGCCAAGCACTGTGCCAAGCCACTGGGCATCGCAGCACATAAACCTGACAGCTGTTGTTCAGTCGTGTCCAACTTTTCATGACCCCATTTGGGGTTTTCTTGGCAAAGATATTGGAGTAGTTTGCCATTTTCTTATCCAGTTTATTTTACAGATGGGGAAAGTGAGGCAAACTGGGTGAAGTGACTTGCCTAGGGTCACACAGCTAGGAAATATGTTCAGATTTGAACTCAGGTCTTCCTGATTCCAGGCCTGGCACTCTATCCACTGAGCTACCTGGCTGCCTCCAGACAGTTCCTGCCCTCAAGGAACTTACCTTATGATGGGAGAAGGGAGCTAGGAGAGGGGAGGGAGGAAGGGATGAGCCCTGCCTGCCCCAGCGTGGTTCAGAAATGGTGGCCAGGAAGTGGAGGCCTGTTTGGGGGCAAGATAGGGTGAAAACTCATCTATCAGGAGCCAGGGTGGTCCCTGGGGCAGAGTCCAGGGCTGGGGCAAGGAGGGGGGGAGGAGGAGGAGGAGGAAGATGAAGACCCTGGCAGCCACAGCAGCAATGCAGGCAGCATTTTGGTTTGTTAACCAAGATTTGAAAAGATCTTAACACCTGTCGTATGCCAGGCAGTGTGCTAGGTGCTGGGGATACTGAGGCACGAGTGAAACAGGCTGAGCTCTGGAGCTTACCTTTCCCTGGGGGCTACAGCAGGTGCAGGTATCTAGATATATACACAAATAGCTAATATTCCTGTAGCACCTACTATGTGCCAGGCACTGTGCTAAGCACTTTGCAAATATGTCATTTGATCCTCACAATAACCGTTTGAGGTGGGTGCTGCTATCATCCCCATTTTACAGATGAAGAAACTGAGGCAAACAGACCCAGAGCCCACAGGGTAACCTGGAAGCTGGGAGGAATCAGGGAGTTCTGCAGTAAGTTGAATCAGAAACAGAGATTTCAAGAGGCAGAGGTGAGGGGGAGAGCCTTGGGATCCGGGGCTGGGGCTCACCAGCCAGTGGGGCCACAGGAACAGGGTGGGAGATACCCTGTGTGTGGGAGAATGACCAGCAGGCCAGTCACGTGTGCAGGAAGACCCAGAAGGTGCTGGCCAGCCCCACCCCTCTGCGGAGATGGGGTGCTCCGGGCAGGTTAAATCCACCCGTGCAGTCCTGACTTGGCCACAAAGTTGGCTTTTTTCTCTCTAGCTTTTAAAGTCTTTGTTCCAAGGGAGGAAGTGTTCAGAAGGGGGTGATGTCAAAGCAAGCTCTCAGTAAAAACTAGACTAACAAGTAAACACATTGCCCCGCACTGCCTGAGGTAGCTCTTGCGGCCGAACGGCCCTGGCTGCTCGGAGATCGTGGTCAGTATGATTCTTTTTCTCTGGCTATGGATGGACAAAGCAAACTGGGGGCCTGAGCCAGTGGCCATTTTGAATACTAGAGCTCACTTTCCAGCGTGGAAGGCAGCATGGGTTAGTGGGAAGGAGGCTGGACCTGAGACCGGAGGACTGTCTGTTCCTGTACCAGCTTTGCTGTGTGACCTGGGCAAGTGGCTTACTTTCTCCTGAGCCTCAGTTTCCTCCTTTGTAAAATGGGGGACTTGGCGTAGGTGACCTCCAAGGTCCTTTACGGATCTAGATCTCTGAGCCTGGGATTTTAACGCCACGTTTGACCTGTAACCACTGAGAACCCCTGAGTGAAAGTAATTGGGGGCTGGGGAAGGAGGGAAGGAAGGAGAGAGGGATGGAGGGTGAAATCAGGAAAGCATTTCTGAAACAGGGAGATTTTAAAGGAAGGAAACACACTTTCAATGGTGATTGGAGAGACACAGTCAAGCAACAAGCTTTTATCAACCACCTACTATGTTCCAGGCATTAGGGATACAAAGAGGAAAAGCTCCGATGAGGAATAATGCTGGGGAAAGGGGTGGGGGAGGAGAGGGGGAGCCACACCCCCTCGGCTATTCAAGGAACAATTATTAATAACCTCCTATATAAAGGAGAGGCTTTGTAGGAAATGTGCTTACAGCGCTTGGCTCGGAGCCACCTACTATGTGCCAGGCTTGGCGTCGGGAGGGCCTGGTCTCAAACCTGGCCCCGGACACTGGCTGCGGGTGGCTCCTACAACCTCTCCTCCGCTCAGGGCATGGATGATAGACAGGCTGCACCCTGCACAGGAGGGCCTGTACCCTGACAGATCTTAGGCCTACACAATCACAGGGTGATGGGTGTGCTGAAGGCCCTCGGAACACTGGAACGTTCCCACCCCCAATCCTTTCATCAGAAATGCCAACACGGAAAACCTTAGAACCGATGAGTCAGAGACCAGCTCTTGTCTTGGGTTCTTTGTCTCTGGCTCCAGCTCTCTCATCTGGGGGAGGGGTTTGCCCTGGTTCAAGTTGCAACGGTTTGATCTCAATTGTCACCCCCAAAATAAGGTGTCTGTCTCTACCATTTAGCACAGCAGGGTTCAGGAAGGGAGTTCTGGGGGCACATAGGATACTTGGGCTTTGTCGCTGGCTCCCTCCCTATGTGGTTTAGGCCAAGTTCCTTCCCACTCTGGGCCTCAGTTTCCTTCTCTGTAAAATAGGGAGTGGGGCGTGTATTAGAGATCATTGACCCTTTAGATTTCAGGGAATTGGTGAACTTGGATGGGAAAAATGTTCCTCTTTCTTGTAAGTTTCCTTTGCAAGCCAGCCCATCTCTTTAATTACACACCCCTCTCGTCCCTCAATGTGGAAGGTCCTGGCTCTCCAGTCATTCCACAATGTTCTGTTCAGAGCTTGTTTCCTCATTACCTGCTCTGTGCCTGACACTGTGCTGAGCGCTGGGAGGTACCAGGACAGAAAACAGTCCCAGCCCTCCTGAGCCTGCATTCCATGGGGGAAATGAGATTCACTGATAATAAGTGTATCAGCAAACTAGTAACAAAGTAATTTGGGGAGGAGGGTGGAGAGACAGCACACTGGCTGTCCGGGAGCCCTGGGAGGATCCGAAGAGGCCCAGGGATGAGGTGATGAGGCTCAAAGGGAGCCAGGAGGCCCAAGAGGCTAACCCTCATTGTTCAGTTATCTGCCAGAGGAATGCTCTCAGATTTCATCCCGTCCTTTGCTTCAAAACCCAGGGTGGTTCCCCACCAAAACAAGTCTAAACAAGCCTAGGGCCCACCCAGCTTGGCCCATTCATTTCCCATTTCTCCCCAAACAAACCCTCCAGGAGCCTTAGTTCCAACTTTTTTTTTTTAATTTTTAAGAATTTGGGGTTAAGTGACTTGCCTAAGGTCACACTGCTAGTAATTGTCAAGTGTTTGGTCTAAGGCCAGATTTGAACTCAGGTCCTTCTGACTCCAGGCTGGTGCTGCCCCCTACTTTTTTTTTTTAGTTCCAACTCTTTAGCCTGGTATTCAAGGCCCTCTCCAACCTTTGTATCCTGATCCCCTATGGCTCCTTCCATGAACTCTGCGTTCCAGCCAAACTGGACAAAATTCTGTGCTCTCCTGCTGGAGCCTCTGCTGCCTCTCTTCCCTCCCTGGATCTTGAGTTGCTATGTATTTTTTATATTTTGTTTTTTCCCCAATTATATGTAAGGACAATTTTCAACATTCAGTTTTTGAAAGATTTTGAGTTCCAAATTTTTCTCCTTCGCTCCATAAGATGGCAAGTAATCTGATAGAGGTTATACATGTGCAATCATGTAAAACACATTTCCACATTAGTCATATTGTGAAAAAAAGAAACAGAACACAAGGGAAAAACCATGAAAAACCCCCAAAAGGAGTGAAAACGTTATGCTTTGATCTGCATTCAGACTCCATGGCTCTTTCTCTGGATGCGGAAAGCATTTTCCATCAAGAGTCCCTTGGAATTGTTTTGGATCCTTGTTTGCCGCGAAGAGCTAGCTCCATCACAGTTGGTCATGCACAATGTTAGTTACTGTATACAGTGTCCTCCTAGCCCACCGCCTCCAGGGAGGCTTCCCAGTTCTCCAGCCCCCACCTCCACCTTCCTCATGACTTCCCCTGCAGACCTTTGTTATCTGTTGAGTAATGTCGGGTCTTATAGATACCTGGGACAGTGTCATCCAACTAGATTATAAGCCCATTGAGGGCAAGGAATAGTGTCTTACTAAGAAATGCAAATTGGAAATTCTGCTTAATCAATATTATCAGCCTTGACTTTTAGCTGAGGCCTGCAATGAATTTTTAAGCTCAGTTAAACTAGCTTGCATTAGTAATTTGTTCTGGTGAGTCTAAGTGGCTCCTTTTGTAAGATTCTCCTTTCCTGTGCGAGTCAAAGTTCTCCTTTTTATACGAGTTAATTTCTTATTCAGACTCATGGAAAATCACCGTCTTTCCACGTGATGCTAAGCTCTAGGACTGCTGTAGTGACTAGCTGCTGAGCAACAGCGTTTGGAGTGCCCGGCCAATCAGAGCAAAGGGGCGTTCCCTGCGCGGAGGTGGTCCAACTCTCCAGTGCCCCGCTGCCAGAAATAGGTTCCCTGTCTCTAGCCTATTTCCAGGCACGCTTTCCCTATTCTTGTCCTTGTTCAAGATGCCCCAGATGCCACTTTGTGGCAAACAGATACTGCTTGTCGTTAGCGCCCTCTGTACCAACCAACCGGGCATCAGTAACACCCAGGTTACTGGAGATTTTGTCCTCTGCCTCAGTTCCTCTCTGTGGAGTCTCATGGGGCTGCTTGGTTACCCAGGAGCTTGGACCCCATTTATTGGCACTTTCTAGCCTTGCTAATAAATGGACCATCTCAGTTTCTCTTTACTGCAGATTTCAATTGCCACACTATCTCAACTTGGTACCTGCCCTGGTGCCTAGCACAGACAGGGCTTCATAACTGCCTGTTGATTTGTAGAATAGAGCCTGTTGACAGGCTCTATTGACTTACTCTAAGAAGATACCACCATTGTTCTGTACTCTAGAGACAGGGGTTAAGGGTGAGGGGAAGGTTTAGAGTGCATGGCTTTTAGGTCAAATGAGGTAATATTTGTAAAAAAACAAAACAAAACAAAGCAGCAGAGCGCCTAGTACACCGGAAGCGCTATGTAAATACTTACTCCTTGCCTTTCCCCCTTTAAGTGCCTGGCTTTGGAGGCCCAACTTCAGCGAGTGTAGAATTTTCCCTTCTCTGATGCTCAGATTCCTGATCAGTAAAATGACAGGCTCTCTCTGTCTGTTTCTCTGTCTCTCTGCCTCTCTCCTCTCCCTCTCTCGTCTCTCTGTTTCTCTGTCTCTCTGCCTCTCTCCTCTCCCTCTCTCGTCTCTCTGTTGCTTCTGTCTCTCTGCCTCTCTCCTCTCCCTCTCTCGTCTCTCTGTTTCTCTGTCTCTCTCTCAGCTATTGTGGAGAAGTCACTTTGTAAATTGCAAACTGGTGACAATGACTTCTTTTGGGATACTCAGCTCCCCAGCTTACTGTGCCACCAGACCTTATGCCTAATGGCACAAATGTGCAGAGGGCCTGGCACACAGTAGGCACTTAATAAATGTTTGTAAATTGATTAATGTGTAAGCAAAACTGAGCACCCTTTTGGGGTGCTCCAGCCTTGGGGAGCAAGAGTTTTCCTCTGTTGGAATCACAGTCCATCGGGGATCTAAGCCTTGGCATTGACCCAGCTCCCAGAACACTGAGATCACCAACCCTGTACTGCCCGGGGCCCGGGGCCCTCAGAAAACCCCTCTTCTCTGCCCCTCCCAAGAATGGCAGGTGGGATATTCTGGGGAAATTAGTCAGAGGCCTTGGAAAAAGAAGGCATCTGTGTCCTGGATTGCAGACTTAGTCTCGCTTTGTCCCCTGGTTAAAAATAGACCTGTTCCCGGAGCTTCCAGTCCCTGGGGTGTGGGGGCAGTGCACAGAGGAGACAGGCAGAGACTGGCCGAGACGGACAAATAAAGGCTCCAAGGCAGAGTCTCCCCCCTGCTGCCTCCCAGGGAGCAGAAGCTCTTAGCCACTGGGTGAGGCCCAGGTAGGGGCTCGCGGGCTCTCAGTCGCATGATAATAATAATAAAAGACATTTCTGTGTGCCAGGCCCTGTGCTAGGTGTTTTACAATTATTCTCATTTGGTCCTCATGACAACTCTGGGAGGTAGGTGTTATGCTCATTTTACAGATGGAAGAAACTGAGGCAAACTTGCCCAGGGTTACACAGCTAGGAAATGTCTGAGGCTGGATTTGAATTCAGGTCTTGGTGACTCCAGGTGTGTCCCCCATAAACCCTAACATCGACCCGGAAACCCCACAGAGTCCCAGTGTTGGCGGGCAGCGTAAGAGAAGGTACCGGCTCTGAGCTCCCCTTCCGGGCCACTGTCGGCCTTGGATCTCCAAGCCACTGACCCCATGGTCCTGCCCTGGTCCCCTCTGCTGCCCTTCTGCTGCCCCTCACCCAGAGTCAGTGCAGGGCAGGAAGCCCGCCTGGCCCCTCTGTCCTGCCCCAGACCAGGGCTCAGGGGCTGGGGGGTGGTCAGCGCGCCTCTGAGGCTCAACCCAACTCCCCCCAGCCTCAGTTTCCTCTTTTGTAAAACGAGGAGCGTGGACTAGCCACTCCCAGAGGCCCCTGCCAGCTCCAGGGCTTTGGTCTTGGTTCCCCTTAGGTCCCCACGGCCCCTCCCCCCACTTTGCTGCATAGCAGAGGTTTTACAGCCAAGGGAAGCCAGAGAAAGAAGAGTGGGGCTCATGCGCCATCTGCTGATCAGACGCAGCATAGCAAGCCCTGCTGCCCACACCTGCTCTAGTCTACCTCGAACTGACCTCTGGGCTGTCTCATACAGGAAGGGGCTCTCTGTGTGCCAGGCATCATAGAACCCACCTGCGCAGAAGTCCCTCCATGCCTCCCCTTCCCTCCAGAGACTCAGGAAGGGGCCCGAGCCGTCCAGCCCAGCCTGTGCCTGGATCAGGGGCTCTCACTTGGGGTCAGGCCATGAACTTGTTTTTAAAAACATTCTGATTCCTGTGCCTCAATATTTTTGGTTTCCTCGGTCATCCTGGGTCTTTTGTCTCCTGCATTTAAAAACCTGGTTTTGAGAAGGAGCCCCTGGACTGCCCCAGAGCGCCCACACTGAGACCTCTCGGTCTCCACTTCTCCCCGTCAGGATGTTTGGAGCAAATTCTCTATTCTCCTGCCAGGGTATTGAGAACGACCGATCACCCCAGCTGAGTGCCAGGCGCTCTGCTGCACCCAGCAGAGGCAAACAAAGAAAGAAAGGCACAGACACAGACCCTGGCCATAGGGACCTCTCATTCTAGTGGGGAACCGGGAGGTAAATAACTGGGTGGGTCGTCTCAGAGGGTGGAAGGCTGGGTTTGATCTGAGTCTTGAAGAAAGCTGGGAGGCCAAGGTGAGGAGGGAGGGCATTCTAGGCTGGAGAAACAGCTGGTGCAAAGACACGGAGTCAGGAGATAGAGAGTCATGTGGGAGGAATAGCCAGGAGGCCAACATCACCAGATTGTAGAGTATATGGAAAGGATTAAGGGGAAAGAAGACAGGGAAAGGTAGAAAGGGACCAGGAGGTTGTTTTTTTGGTTGTTGTTCAGTCATTTTTCAGTCCTGTCTGACTCCCCATGACCCCATTTGGGGTTTTCTTGACAAAGGTACTGGAGTGGTTGGCCATTTCCTTCTTCAGTTCCTTTGACAGATGAGGAAACTGAGGCAAACGGGGACGTGACTTGGCCTTGCCCAGGGTCACCCAGCTAGGAAGGGTCTGAGGCCAGATTTGAACTCAGATCTTCCTCACTCCAGGCCAGGCCTTAAAAGCCAAGCCCAGGCTTTCATATTTGATCCTAGAAAAGGTCGGGGTTACCTGCCTGCCCACGGAGGTTATCCAGGGTGTGGGCAGGTGGGCAGGTGGGGTGACACAGTTATACCTGCACTTGAGGAAGTCATTAAAGAGGGGCCCCCTTAGGCCTCTAGTCCTGTGGGAACTATGTCTGTAGCTTCTTCTCTGCCGAGTCTGCTCTGGTCATTGGGAAGGCCCTTCTCTGCCCCATCCCAAGAAAATGGCGGCCAGGGAGGGGAATCTTGGTCTGGAAAGTTATAGGGACGGTAAGTGGGAGCTTTTGGGGAGTAGACTGACGCATCCCATCCGGGAACAATAGCAGTGTTGATTCGATTTTAGGTCACGGTTCATGGGTCCAGAACTTGGAAGGGGGTGGGGAGGAAAGGCAGGGAGAAGGATGGTAAGGAGGCTGTGGAGGAGGGGAGAAAGTGCAGCGTGATGGGGCCGTCCAGCATGAGTGTGCCTGAAGAGGCATTGAATGATCCGGAGAGCCAGCCCTGCTCCCACCCCAAGCCTGCTCCTCCAGGAAGCCCGGCCTGGGTAACTCAGCCTCCTTTCTCAATGAGGGTATTGTCTGGAGTAGGCCTTTGGGAGCCTGGGAATCGTGGAAACTTTCAGTCAGGAGGCCTGTTGTGGTCATTTGGTCCATCCCGGAGGCATGAGTCATCCTGGCAACATTCTGGACAAACACCCCCGGTACACACCAGGGCCATCTTGGCCTGCTCCGCTGGAGCCCATCTTGTTGGGAAGTTTAATGTCATTTGACAAAGCTTTATTAAGCATCTTGCACTGGTGCGGGTGATTGCCCTCAGCCCAAACCCCACCTTCCTAGGACATTTTTCCCGGACCCCCTCCCCAAACCCTGCAAGGCTTTCCCTCGGATTAGCTCCTATCTGCACTGTACAGATCTTGTGTGTGAATGTGTGTATATATACATACACACATGCACATACACACACGTATGTCTTTGCATGTTGCCTCCCCCGCGAGAGCATGAGCTCTGAGGTTCTGTGTTCTGTGCCAGGCACTAGGTCAGCTCTTGGGTGATCACTGAGGGAAAGAGCTGAACAGTTGGGGATTGGGAGGGCCAAGGAAGGCTCTTTGTGGAACAGGAGGGAGCCATGGGCCACGAGCCGGAGGGGGCGCCTATATAAAATCACTGAGGTGGGGTGGAACGTCAAGGCTGAGGTGGAAGGCGAATGGTGGGCAATCAGGCTGGAAAGGCATGTGGAGGGCCTTCAGAGCCAGGCTTCGGAGCTCGTACCTTACCCAGGGGAGCCGCTCAGGCTTTCTGAATGAGGAATGAGAGGGCGCGAGGCGGCTCGGGAAGCCATCCTCAGCCCTGGTGTCCAGAAGACGTAGAGGCCAGACCTGGCAGTCAAGGGCTCAGGGAAGGATGGGGATACTTAGCTTGGGAGGATCCAGGGACTGTTTGCTGCTAACGGAGAGAAACATGGCTTCTCTGGTTGGTGGAGCGGAGGCCCCGTGGGATGCTACCTCCCTGTGTGAGGGATGGACCGGGTCGGTTCTGCCCTTCTTGGGGGAATCAGATGGAGGCCCTCCTCCAACCTTTGAAATAGTAGACATGTAGGCACTTGGTGGCACAGTGCCCACCCTGGAGTCAGGAGGACCTGAGTTCAAATCCCACCTCTGCCCCTTACTAGCTGTGTGGCCCTGGACAAGTCACTTCACCCTAGTTGCCTCAGCTTCTCATCTGTTAAGTGAGAGGGTAGGCTTCGATATTCTCCAAGGCTCTCTGTGGTCTGGGTGCCTGTGACTGCACCAACGCCCGCCTCCGTGTTTGTGAAGGAGTGCCTCAGAGGGCCCCCTCAGTGGGCTCTGTGGACGGGAGCTGTCGTCCGGAGCCAGGAGGGTGGGCTGATGGCTGGCACCTTTCCTGATGATTCCAAGACGCATTTTTCCTAACCCTCCACAGTGTGATCTCACCCCTCAGACAAAACACAGTGGCCAGCTGCTGCTGCCCCCTCAGCTTCCTGCTCTGAGCATGTGGGAGCTCTTAACTGGGCCTCGACTCTGGTGTGTGACAAAGAGCAGAGCTCAGAGACGCAAAATAAAACTGCCTCCTCCCCCAGAAAGTGGGAGTTTGGTCCAGGCTTCCCAAGGGCTCAGCCTCTGATGTACAGAATTCAAGCCCTAGCCTTCAGGAGGCCTTTGTCAGCTTTCCCTCCCTCTGTCAGATGGCCTTCCATCCACTGTCTGGATCCCATAAATAAACACCTCTCTGTTCATGCCCCCATCAGAAAGTGAGCTCCTCCAGGGAGTTTCTGCCTTTTTGTTGGGGCCCTTGGCTGAGGGCCTGGAGCACAGTAAACACTTGATAAATACTTAGTGAGACAAAGATGAGATTGTCCGGGGGTTTCAGAAGAAGAATAAGGACGTGGACACAATTGGTCAGTGATTCATGCCTGAAGGAAGCCCAGGGGTGTGTGTGTGTGTGTGTGTGTGTGTGTTTGTGTGCAGCCTGGGACAGGACCTTGGAGCCACTGAGAGCAAAGGAGGCACCTGAGCCCCAGAACACGTGAAAGGCTTGGTCACGGCCACTGGTTGTCCATGGAAGAGGCAGACCTGGGATCTAGGTTTTCTGATGACTCCAGGAGTCTCTCCCATGGACCATGCTGAACTCTGGGAGGCACAACCGTCAGGCAGGGGAAGAACATAGTTGCTAATCTCCTTCTGCCAAGACACGAGATTTTTTCCAGGCTCAGCCTCATGATGTCCATCTGCCCCCCCCAAACTAACACACCCCAGAGTGCTCTCCCCACCCCAAATTTGCATTTATTTTATATATATTTTGACAATAATAGATGGAACTCACACATTACTGGCACGTTTGCAAAGTGCTTTCCACACCCAGGGATCAGGCTCTCTCCTTAGCAGGTGAAAACACAGACTCAGGTTGTCAGGTACTAAGGGTTAAGTGTGGGTGGGATCAGAACCCAGGGCTTCTTGATCCTAGGACCAATGTTCTATCCACTAGATGGTGCTGCCCCATTTCTAGTCTTTGCTGACCTCCAAGCTCCCGTCCCCAGCAGCCTTCCAGACATCTTGAATGGGACGTCCAGTAGAGATCGTAACCAACTCATGATCTTTCCCCTTTTAACACCCCCCCTCCCCTTGCCCCACCTCCTCTGTTACTATAGAGGGCACACCCTCCTCCCCGCCCCTCAGGCTCACAACCTAGGAGTCATCCCGGACTCCTCACCATCTCCCCCACCATCCAATATGGTGCCAAGGCCTGTCGATGCCATTTTTGTAGCATCTCTCGAATATGCCCCCTCTTGCCTGCCCCCTGGTGTGCGCCTGCACTATTGCAATAGTCTCTCCCCATTCTAATTCATCCTTCACCCAGTCTAATCATGTCACCCCTGCCCCCCACCCCACCCCATTCCATAAACTTGTGACCTCCAGGATCAAAAAGAAAATCCTTTGGCTTTTGAAGCCCTTCATACCTCGGCCTCGTCTTTGGCTGCCCCCCTCCCCCCCATCTCTGACTCCTGGCTTCCCTCAAGTATCAACCAAAATCCCATTTTCTACAAGAAGCCTCTCTGCTGTTTGTGAGCAGCACACACTTAGCCCAGTGTCTAACACATAGTAGGCACTAGTTTGACAGCTAAGCCTGAAGGTAGGGGCTGGTCCCTGTGCCTAATGGATAGCTTGTTGGATGAGGATCTCACCTGTAATGGACAGAAAATACCCATTTTAGAGGTGAATGCCCATTACTGGCAATTTGGTTCAACAAGCATGAGTCAAGGGGCAGGACTTCCAGCACAGAGAAATTGGAGACGGCCACCTTCTGGAGCAACCTGCTTCCCACAGGGCTGAGCTTCTAGGGCTCTGGAAGTTGTGGGGAGTTTCCTTGGTCCTGCACAAACACATTCTAATTTTTTAATTTTTATTTTTACACAACTGGGGTTAAGTGACTTGCCCAGGGTCACACAGCTAGTAAGTGTTGAGTGTTTGGTCTGAGGCCGCATTTGAACTCAGGTCCTCCTGACTTCAGGGCTGGTGCTCTATCCACCGCGCCACCTAGCTGCCCTCCACAAACATATTCTAATCTAGTACCCAGTAGCTGTGTGACTGGGACCAAAGTCCATGTCCCTGGGCAAGCCACTGTAGATGAATTCAATTTCCTCATCCACAAAATGGGTATAAGACCTGGCTCATGGGCTTCATGGGCAGGAGGGTTCCGGAATCCCGGGCCTCCTTCGTCTTGAGGATTTGAGTATTTAGAGCTGGACAGCTCTTAATTCTATAGACAAGCCAACCAAGGCCCGGATTTCAGATGACCATGTGGTCGCTCTCGTTGTTCAAGGCCTCATGTGTCACGGACCTGACCTTAGAAGGGCCCTCGGCGATCATCCAGCGCACACGAAAGGATCTCTCTGAGGAGCTCCAGCGGGGATTCTAGCCGGGGGTGGCGGAGCCCCAATTCAAAGCCAATCTTAACAGGGTTCAAGTGTGAACTGTCATTCCTGATGCTACGAAGAGGTGCATGGTCTTAGCAGAGAACAGGACGAGCAGGCCTTAGACAAGAGTCGTGGAGGCCTGTTTGGGAGAGGGCACGGAGGCTGCAGCCTCCACACTGGCCCGGGCTATAACACATTCCTTCCTCCTTGGGCTTGGTCCAAATGGGCAGAGCCCTCTTCTCCACTCAGGCCTGAGGCAGAGTCTTCTTCAACCTCTAGCACAAAAAAAAAAAAAAAAGAGGTGGGGTGGAGGGTGGCCCCCGACAAACAGACCAAGGATATGTCATTTTGGCTTTTAAACTGGCAAATGTCTGAGCCACCCAAGGATCACCACACCTTGGATTCCTACTTAATAAAAGTTCTATCAACAGCCTCTAATAAATTCCCAAAAGTACAATACTCTCGTTTTTTGTGTCATAAACCACTTCAAAATGTGCTTGAAATAATCTTTATTGTTATTAATGGTTATTTATAGAATACAAAAAATTAGTATGTCCATTTAAAAAAGAGTAACAATAATTAGTAAAACATCACTTGTTGCCTTAAGAACGGGAAGGAGAGAATACAGAAAAAAACATGAAATGAGTAAGAGAGTTACATCACTGACCTGCATCCCTCCCTCTGCCCAAGAAAAGACCCAAAGAGAATCCCCTCACTCTCTCATTTACGGCATCGCATCTCAGCTCAGAGCTGCGGGCAGCTTTTGCCCAAAGGCAAGAAGGATCTCTTGGCACACTGCTTGCCTAGAGCACGAGAGAGCTGCCCCAGGTGCTGAGGGTGGGCACCGGGGCACCGCAGTCTCAACATCCTTGAGGCATTTTTTAAAAAAGAAAGCTCTCCCTCAGAGAAGGCAACAAAATGCCAAACATCTGGGAGGAGCTGAGAGACCACCAGATGGACAGAGTAAGTCGAGGACATACCTCGGGTCACCTTTCCCAGCAGCATGAAGAGAATACAAAATAAATTCCAGCGATGACATTTGTCCCTTTCCCTTAAGACAGATTTCCTTTAAAATATGAGATTAGTAGTGACAGGAAAGTCTTGAAAGAAATCCCAAACCCAGTTTTGACTGCAACGGGGACATGTTCTCTCCTGTTGAAAGGTTTGGGCTGTTGGCCACTTTTTTTCTGGGGGGAAGGGAATCAACCCAAACATGACTAGAAAACAATTGTTTTTCTTAAAATTTACATTCAAATTGTGCTTAAGAGTTACGGTGTGGCGTTAAGGCCTTAAGTGACAGTGAATTCCTCCAGCTGTCCAGGTTGAGTACAGGGTGGCGGGGGGGAAACTCTTTACTGACCAGCCAACCACACCAGCTGGACCCCCAACCTAAGGGAGGTCCCTGAGCCAGCCTGGGGAGTCCAAATGCTGGGCTCTGTGGGGCCCTGGTGCCCCTGATGGAGACCCTGGCTAAAGTGCTGGTGTTCCCAGAAGCCTCTGGCAGAACAAGTGGATATGTGGGCCTAGGACCCAGGGGTGGGGTGGTACCTGTTCACCCCAGAAAGTGGAACCTCCACAGGGATGAAAAGGAAATTGTTTCTCGGTTGACAACAGGCATTCCAAGCCCACCTCAATCTGCCCACCAGAGTGCTGTCAACCCACCGTTGTCACGGTCTTCTGTCACACAACAGCTGGAAGCAGAAACTTGCCTGAGGAAAGGCTGTGGCAGCTGGGGGAGAGCGTGTGGGAGGGGACTGCTCTCCCCAGCCATCCGGCAGCAAGGGTGATCGGGGGGTGTGAGCGGAGGACATCTGGCAGCGGCCGGGGGCCTGGTTCCTTCCTCTCCAGGAGCCCCAGCAGGGGAGTGTGACAATGCATTTAGCAGAAGGAATGTGGATGATGCAGATGCCAAGCCCACTGGGGTCAGAGAGGGGATCTGAACCAGCTCTGCCGTGCTGATCCCCAACTGGAGGATTCTTTGGCTGCCGGTTCTCTGGGTCGTCTCGTTCAGACAGTAGCAGGCACTTTGGGGAGGCACAGAGGCCCAGGGCACAGGAGAGCAGACGACGCTGCGGGAGAGCCCTGCCCTGCCCACACCCGATCCAGGTGGTGAGGCCCCACAATCACCCAGGGTATTGAACACCAAGTCCCAAATCATCCGGCCACAGACGCACAGAAAAGGGAATCACATACATAAATTAGAGGAATAACTTAGCAGAGCGTGGGGCCGTCCGTGCGTCTCTTGGCCTTCCCCAGTCAAGGGTGGGACAGACAGGAGCCGGGCCCCAAACACAGTGCTGGCTTCGCTTCAGGCAGGGTGCTCAGTTCTCTCTCCCCTTCAGCCCTGCTCTAGGCTGTCCGTGGGCTGGACTGCAGCATATGCTGCTGGGCCCAGGGACAGCTGGCGACTGAAGAAGGAAGTTGTGCGTTTGGGTTTCACTCGCTTGATCTCCTTGCCTGGAAATTGAGAGGGAGGAAGAGATCTGGCTCAGTGGGGGCCCAGGATGGAAGAGCGTTTGCCTGGGGCTGCTGGTTGGGTGTCTCGGCCATCAGCCAGACCAGTGTAAGCAGCAGAAGCAGGAGTGGTCTGAAGGTCATTGTCACGAGCACTGGGCTCAGACAGAACTGCCTTGGACCAAGAGCTTAGCTCCATGGGAACATGCCGCCCCATTCCCCGGGGGTTCTTGTCTCAGCTTGGAGAGAGGGTCCCCAGAGAATGAGAGGTGACAAACCTTAAAAAGGAGAGGGGATGGGAGCATAACTGGAGTTTGGCTGGCAGCAGGGATTTGGGATATTCTTTTTTTAAAAAAAATTATTATTATTTTTAGGCAATAGGGGTTAAGTGACTTGGCCAGGGTCACACAGCTAGTAAGGGTCAAGTGTTTGGTCTGAGGCCGGATTTGAACTCAGGTCCTCCTGACTCCAGGACTGGTGCTCTATCCACTGTGCCACCCAGCTGCCCCTGGGATATTCTCATAAAATCCATTCAAGAACAGTACACGTCCCTGTGCTGGGCCTGGGTATGCTGAGACTAGGGTGAAATCAAACCGAGAAGTGTTTCCATTGGTGAGGGTTAATTAGAGCAGCAGCCATGGGGGACTGTGGTATCCACTGCCCTTCCTTGGGTGACTGCAGGTGGCGTCTGAAAACGAGGTCTCGCTTTCTAGAACACACCTCAAAATCCAGGAATAACAGGCTCCTGGCCAAGGATGGAGTATACCTAACAAGGGGGCAGTTAAGAATATAATTGCCTGCTGTATCCTACAAAATATAATTAAAAGAGATTTAAAATGAAAGGGACGGAGGAGGGAGAAAACTGACTTATACCCAGACCCCACCTGGCCCCCAAAAGCCCAGGAGGGAGCCCTTCTCCTCAATATTCCCCTCCCCTTTCTCCATCCCGGATGGACACTGACCCCCTCCAAGCCCCACACTTGTAGGAGGGGAAGCCGATCAGAGCTCCTGGTCTACTATGACACGCTGGCCCAATGGGCCTCCCGATGGGTGGGAGTCAGGAAGACTTGAGCTCAAATCCAGCCCTGGGCAAGTCACTTACTGTCTGTGTGGCCCCGGGCAAGTCACCCGTCCTCTATTTGCCTCTGTTTCCTCAAACATAAAATGGGGATAATAGCAGCACCCAGGGTTGTCGTGAGGATCAAATGAGATATCTGTAAAATGCTTAGCACGGTGCCTGGCACACAGTAGGTGCTCAATAAATGCTTGCTGACTGACTGTTCTCCCCAATAAGGAGGACGCGGTTGCTGGGGCCCCTGGGATCAAATGACCGCTCCACCTTAGAATCTGGGATGGGGGAGAGGAAAAGCAGGCCGAGCCCGGCCCGGCCCTAGACTGGAGGGATGCCAGCTTGGAGCCCTTGACTGGTTACCCTGAGGGAAGACCCCAGGAGGGGCAGGAAGGCTCGGGAACGGAATTAGGGAAGGGAAGGGGAGGGGAGGAGAGTCACCCAGAGAGGCCTATGTGGACAGGTGGGGCTGCTGACCAATCTGGGTTTTTTAAAAGACAGGATCAAGAAATGTCTCAGGGGAAATTAGTGACCTGTTCCTGGCAAGTGAAAGGTGAGTCGCTGAGTCCCAGGTGGCTCTGGCTTAAGAAGAGACGGGAGGCAGAGGCCGAGGCTGAGGCTGGTACGGGGACGGAGAGCCAGCAGAAGACTCGGCAGCAGGGACAGGGGCAGGAGCAGTTAGACGACGGAAGGCTTCAGCTCAGACATTCCTCAAAGGGGACCGCCACGCAAGCAAATAGCATGGTGGGGGGCAGCGAGGTAGCACAGAGGATAGAGCACCAGCCCTGGAGTCAGGAGGACCCGAGTTCAAATCCAGCCTCAGGCACTTGATACTGGCTGTGTCACCCTGGGCAGGTCACTTAACCCCAACTGCCTCACCAAAAAATATGAATGTGAGTAGCATAGCACCTTTCCAAGGCCCCTTTTAAATGTGACTGTCAGTTCAAAGTGCTTGTGAATGACGTGGGGGCCCAGTGGGGAAATGAGGGTCCCTAGCAATAGGCACAGAAGCAGTCTGTGTGTGTGGCAGACGTCCCTGACTAACGCAATGGCACCAAAGTCGGATTTAGCGTGAGCCCACAGGCTTCCGTGTGTGTGCGTGTGTGTGTGCATGCACACGCGTGTGCGTGTGTCCCCTCTCCTCCTCAGAGGCTGCGGGCACCGGTTAGAAGGTGACCCAGGCTTGAGTAGACTGTTAGGTTTTTCTCATTACTGCCCTTGCTTTAGTGGGTGCCTAGGATGTTGCTGCTTATTTGGGATTTAATAACAGCAGCTAGAAGCCCAGGGCAGGTGACAGAGAATGAAGATGAACACGTGGCCGGGTTCTGTAAAAACGGTCTGAAGCGTGAAGACCCAGTGATACCCGAGGCTGGCAGGGAGAGTGAGGAGGAGGACCACCAAAGCAAAGATTTTGTTTGAGCTCCAAGAGGCGAGCAGAAGGGCTCGAGCGGCTCACGCTGGAGAGGACGAAGAGGACGCGAGCAGAGCGGCCTAAGGCCCATTTTGCTGCAAGAATGATTTTCAGAATGAACAGAACAGGCCAAAAATGGCCAGCTGGGAGCTGTTCCCCAAGACAAGCGTGGCGATGGGAAGAGAGCCCAGCGGCCCTCGGGACGGCGGATAGGCAGGGATAGACCACGTCCTCAGATCCCGAAAGAACTGACCAAGGGGACCGCGGGGCTGCTGTCTGAGAGAGACCATTACAGCCAGGAGACGCACCACAAACACTGCATGCAGGGGACCAGTGAGAACGGAGGCTGCTGGTGTGGACCAGCGAGCTCTGCCCCTTCTGGGACTGGGAGGGTGGAGGGGTTGTGGGCATGCCAGAGAGAGAGGAGAGAGAGACAGGAGAGAGAGGGAGGAGACAGAGGAAGGAGAGGAGGGACAGAAGCAAGGCCAGTGCGCTCAGGCTCATCTGGAAGAGGCTGAAGGACCCGGCTTCACGGGGGGAGGGATGTGAGCGTGGCCCAGTGCTGTTCATCAATGGCTCAGACAGAAGCTGGGGGGCAGGTACGCTCCTCAAATCTGCAGACGCCACAAAGCCGGGGGGAATGGCCACCCTACCGGATGACAGTCAGAATTCAAGAAGGTCTCGAAAGGCCTGAATATTGGGCAGCATCTACTCGAATGCAGTGGAATAAAGGCACGTGGAAAGCCTTCGACTTGGGCTCAGAAGATCAAGCTCCCCAGCAGAGGATGGGGTGGGATGGCAGTCCAGGACCCTACACCTGTGTTGGACGTTGCCCCCTCCCCGCCAGTGCCGGGCATCCTATTTTAGAAAGGCCACGGGTGGATGAGGCAGAGCAGATGGGGACCACACCGAGGACCCCTTCGATGGCGCCACTGGAGGACTGGGAAAGGCCTGGGGACATCGACCAGGGAGAAGAGAAGAGCCGGGGGGAGACGAGGGGGCTGTTCTGTGTGGTCGCCAGCGGGCAGAGCTCATGGCAAGGGAGGCAAGTCGTGAAGAGGGAGTCTTGGCCGTGGCACATGGCCAACCCTGAGTGGAAGGGGCTGCTTCGGCAGGTCAAGACTGGCCCTTCATTGGATCTAACACAAGCCGAAGAGCCTCGGGGCTCGACCCAAAATCCAGATGTGTGGCTGTCCGGCCCCCTCCCCCGCAGCCCTGGACGCCCGCGTGGCTTGGGCCTGCTTCGATGGCCTCCGTCGTCCCCTGGGCTCCAGCGCCTTGGATCCAACTTTCCACTTGGCGGTGGGAAGCCCACCCCACGTCCCTCCTTGGGGTCTGGAGCCACTCACCGTCATCCACATAATCGATGGTGGCCAGGTGCTGGATCCGGCTGCAGACCACACTGCTCTGCCTCCGGAGCTTGTGGCGCTGAGAGGCGGTGGGTGGCTGGGGGCCGGCGGCGGGGCTGGCCTTTGCTTCCTGGGCCAGGGCAGGCTCCTTGGCTAGGCTCAGCTCGATGCAGTACTCGATGAGGCCGCTCATCAGCTCTGCCTAGGAAAGCCGAGGAAAGGAGAGGACAAAGCAGGCTGTGGGGGGGGAACGACTGGGCTAAGGACAGCACCCCAGGGGGCCTAGGGAGGCACAGAGGAGACGCGGCACCACTCACAGCTCTCCGACCCTGTCCCCATCCCTGCCCATGGGGCATCTGGGGTCACAGGAGCCAGCTGAAGTCCCGCTTCCTGCTCTGCGACAGGAGCCAAGACAGCTGCCCTCTCTCAGCCTCGGTCTCCTCTTCTGTGAAATGGGCCCAATCACAGCTTCACTGTCTACTTCACAGGGTTATAAAGCTATGCAATCTTGGTTGTAAACCCAAGTGTACGTTAGTGTGATCTCCTCCTTTTACAGGGAGGGGGACTGAGAAGGAACGCAGAATAAACAAGATCACGAAAGGATGGGAAAAAACCCAAGAAACCTCCCAAACCAAAGCACTGCCACAGACCAAAGTGGTCTCCCATCGGGCCAAGGCTTCCTGCCTGGGCCCTGAGGGAGCCACCTCCAAGCTGTGGGTGAGGGGCAGGAGGCCCCATGAACCCCAGGGAGGCACAGCACACACACACACACACACGGAGGCTGGCCACAGTGAGCGCCAAGGGGACCCAGAGCCCTGGCCCGGCCCGACTTTCCTCTGGGTACGTATGGGCAGGCCCCTGGCAGCGGAGCCCCATATGTCACAGCCACGAGGCTGGGCTCTGACCGCAGAACCCCAGGCCACCTTCAAGTACTGGCGAGCTCTCCCCTGAACTGCTTGTGTATTCTGACTCCTCCAAATGCTCTCCTGGAGGGGGGCTGATGCCACCCAGTGAGAGACAGCCTGGCACAGGGCAAAGAGCCAGAAGCCCTGGGTTCCAATCCTGGCTGGGGGACTGGCCTGCCTGGAGGTTTAGACACAGAGAGTGCCATGCGCTCAGCCCCCTCCACTGAGGCCGTTACCTGCTTGGAGTAGACTTTCAGGAGCTTGTTCACGGGCATGCCCTCACTCTCCCCGTCGAACTCCAGCCATAGGATGGGCTCATCGTCGCCCGAGCAGGTGTAGTCCCAGGACAGCTCTTGGAAGCGCAGGCCCAGGAGGACATGCTGGCAATGAGACCGGGAGGGAATGGTCCGAGGTCACGGCCATGACCGGGGACACCCGCCACTGGCGGGATGAAGTCTTGAGTTAAGAGACGAGAGCCCCGCGGCTCCGGGAGGGCTGCGTCCCTCAGAACCTTCCACGGGACAACAAAGGAGAAGGGGGGGAGATGCACGAGGGCACACAAAAGAACCCAGGAGGCAAACAATAAAGGCTGAGGAACAGACTGACGCCACAAAGGGCTGCCGTGTGATCTCACCCGAGCCCCACAATCGCCCTGGGGGGCAGAAACGAGGCACTGGGAGGGGACGTCCAAGGTCCACTAAGCGTGGGACAGAGACCAGCACCGTTGGCTGCCATGGTATGATGGGCGGGGCAAGGGGCTGGGTGCGAGTCACTTTGTAAACTACACCAGGGAGGCTGTGTCCTCAGGCCCATTCCAGATCCTGACAAAACGCAGGGATCCAAGGTGGGCCCCAGCAGAAGTGTACCTTCTCCTTGGTATCGATGACGTGGACGCCCTCCAGGTTGATGGCCACAGTCACGGCCTTGCGCCCACCCCGATGCAGGAAGCCCTGGGCTGGTTTGTCAACCTCACCGCAGAAAAACGCGCACCTGGGGGGCACAGGGGTGGCCAGCATTAGGCTCGCAGCCTCGCCACCTCAGAAAGGCCCCTCCCCGTGACTCACCCATAATAGGGCAGCTCGTGGCACTTGAGCAGGTAGGCCCGGTAATGCCTGGTGAGCAGCTCAGCCTCTGGGCACGCCGCCTCTTCCTTCACCTCCTGGTAGGCACTCAACAGGCCCTGCTCCCCGGGCACCAGCCGGGGTCCCCGGCTCCGGAAGGCTGTGAAGAGGCTGTGAGGCCTCTTGCAGAGATGGGCAGGCAGGAAGGAGTCAAGCTTCTCTCTAGAGGGCAAGATGGGCACTGTCAAGGGATGGGGTCACACCTGCAGCCTTGCCAAGGGAGCGAACCTCCAGAGCCCTTGCAGGCATCAGGCCACGAGGCTTCCGTCCGCCACAGTGATACCGATGTCCTGTGCAGGACAGCTTTTGGCCTCTGGTGGTCAAACTGAGGGCAGGAATCCTTCCCATCCGGGGAGGTGACCCCTGGCAGGCCCAGGAAGAGAAGGGTTTTTGAACATCCTGCTCTCATTAGGGGCCAGTCTCTACTTAGAAACTCTTGTAAGCGGGTGGGACGCGGCCCAGGCCTCTGCAGATGGGGAGCAGATGGCTCATCAGAGACAGATGGGACAACATGGAAAAAGGCAGCAGCCCACGACTGGAGAAGGCCAAGGGTTTAGCGAGTACAGGGCGAGGGACAGGCAGGCCGCTGCTGGAGGCCCAAGGTCCCTCACCGAGGTGGCCAGAGCTGAGCTGGCTCGGTCTCGGAGACTCAGGTGTGTGTTAACCTGAGGAGACAGGCAGCCCCTCAGACAGTGAGTGTCTTGGGGCGGGGGATCTGCCCTCCAGACTCCAGCCAGGGCATGCCTGATCCTGCCTCCCTCAGAAGATCGGGGTTCGAGTTCTGGGGCGGCCACTTCCTTGCTGGGGTCTCCTCTGGGCCTCACTGCTTCACCTAGGTGGTCTTTCTGGCAGAGCCTGGGGGCCTCTTTCCTCAGAATGTTTTTAAATACTTGAAGGAAACGCTAAGTGTCAGTTAGAGTCGGATTAAGAGAAAGATAAGTATGTATCTCCCCTCCAAGTTCAACGAGCCCTGATCGGTCCTTACTTCACGGCACAGGCCGTCTGCTGGCCTTGGCGGTAAGGCCCCAGTTCCAGACGGCACACCAGGGCCCCGAGTTTCTCACAGTCCTCCACGTCACAGGGATAGCGCACCTCCAACACATTGAACTTGGCCTCTTCATACAACAGCCTCAAGACGTCCTCATTGTTGACCTAGGAAGCAAAGGGTCCTCAGACAGAGGCCTGGCTCGGGAGGCCAGAGCAGGGCCATGAGAGCACGTGAAGAGTGGAGGGGGGACGGGAGACGAGGCAGAGACAGGAAGCACCCTGGGGAGTCTGTTCTGGGCTCTGCTGGGGCCAGGCAGCCTCACCTGCAACTCCTTCCGCTTTGGGAAAAAGACATTCCTTCGGAACTGTAGCGAAGGCTCATCTGGGGACAGAGACGAGAAAGTCACCGGCCCTGCCCTCTCCCCACACGCCCCAATTCTTCGTCCAGCCCCGCTTCTCTTGCTCTGCCTTTACTCCCATCCCACATTCTTGCCTCACGTACCATAATTTAGTAAGGGGACTCACTGGGGACACTACAGGTGACCTTTTCCTGAGGCTCACCCGCAGGCAGGGGGGATGGGATGATGGCTAGCCTTTCAAATCATCTGCCAGGTGCAGAGGCAAAGGTGCCTCCAGGAGGCTTTCTGCTCATCTTCGGTCTGCTCCGCCAAGTCCAGCCTAGCTGTGGCCTAGCTAGCCAGCTGGCCACCAGAACGGCCTGGGCTCTGGAAGGTTTGGGGACAAGGCCAGGAGGGACTGTGGGGTTAGGCTCCACAGCTACAGGTCCCATGACGTGGCCTGGGCTTTACTCTTGCCTCCGATTCCGAGATTAGAGCATTGGACTTATTTCAATAGGAAATCTGCCCCCGCTAACCTGAAATGGAAAAAGGAGGGAGGGAGGGCAAGGAGAAGTCCAGGGGCATGAGGAAAGCAAGTGCTACAGACCCACAGCCATGTCATCCTCTGGGGCGTCCGTGAAGCGAAACAGCAGGTCCGGCCACTGGCGGCACACCTTGTACGGCTGGTGTTTGGGTTTCAGCTGCACCTCTGCCAGAGAAGCGGAGAAGGGCCCTTCAGTGGGGTCGAGGCAGCGCCTCCGGAAGGCGCAGGCCCCTCCCTCCCCTCCCAGCCCCCTCCTGTCCTGGCTCCTCGGGATGCCCTCAGCAAGGCTGAGCTGTGGGGAGAACAGGACAGGTCTCGGGGGGAGTGGCCCAGGCCAAGTTGAGCTGAGCCAAACCCAGCAAGGCCCCTCTCTCCAGAAACCAACGATCGGGCAGGCCTTTGGAGGAGCAGCTCCACGTTAAACGGATGAGCCCAGACCCCCGCTCCTCTGGGGCCTGTCTACACTGGGCCTCCACAGCAGGCAGCTGACTCCAAGTCCCGCTGCCACCTGGTCAACGTGATTTTGTTGTCCAGGATCTGGGTCGAGTGGAAAGGGGCTTGGATTTAAAATGAGAGGAACAACAGGGGTCACATCCCACTGCTGCCTCTTTCCTGTCATGTAAGCTCTTGGGCCTCAGTCTCCTCCTCCGTCAAATGAGGGGCACAGACTCAATGACCCTGGGGGCTCTTCTCAGCCTTTGGGACCCCCAGGAGTGTCTCCAGCACTTTCCCCTCCCCAACATTTTACTCTGCAGCGCTTCCTCCCCCAGCGGTCCCTGTCCAGATCCTCAGCTCCGACCCGCTCTCCCCAGCCCCCTTGGCCTCCGCCTGCTGCCCCGCTGGAGCTGCCCAGGTACAGCCTTCCTGGGAATCTCCCTGGGACCCCACAGACCTCTCCTTGGCCTTCAGGGTCCTGCCCCTGCCCCCAACCCCCTTCTTCAGTGCTCTCCGATCCCCCCGCCAAAAACTGTTCTTTCTAACGGCCTGGCCCCCATATTCCCCAGCTCCAACCCCGTTCCTTTTCCCAGTGGCCCCTGGGGTCAAGCTGCCAGACTTAGTTCTGTGGTTCTGCCACCAGATCTCCCTGGAGAGGAGGAGCTCCTGGGGGCACAGCCCTGCGCACAGTGGGCCCCCGTGGCATCTATGTCACTGGCTGAGTCATCGGGACACCTGGGCCCCATACTGGCTGCCCTGCCTTGGGCCCGACACTAGAAGGCGTTGGCAGGGTCTGATTCCACTGCCATCATCTTACTGTCGGAGCATTCAGGCTTTCGGGTGCTAGTTCTTTTCTTCCCACCATCCCCAGGGGCCTCTGCCCTTGATGCCTCACTTGGCCTCTCTGGGCTGCTGGGCACAGCCAGGGAAGCCCGCTGATGCCACACTGGGCAGCCAATCAGGGTCTTGGCTTGTCGGGCCATGAAGTCGTCTCAATGCTCGCCGTGAGCCTTCCGTTCTCTTTGGTATGCTCAGGGCCAGGGAGGAAAAGGAACTGCAGGGGGAGCACAGTCAACCCACGCCAGGCTGCCTTAAGTCAGACAAGCGGTGGATTCCCATAGTTGGAGAGTCAGGAATGTGCCCAGAGCTGGGGAGGGGGAGGAAGGCAGAGAGGTCCAAGACAACAAGGAGAACGTCAGCTGGCACGGATGGCACACCCCCACTTTTCCCTCATGGCACTGTCTATGTATGGGCAGAGTGGAGAGGGGAAGGGGTTGGGGGGCCGGCAGGAGGGAGCCCCACCCCCAGGGCCACAGAGTCCTTTATGAACCAACCAAGGAAGCCCCAAAGCCTGGAAGACGTAGACAGGCCACAGGGCAGGTGAGGATGGGAGCTGCGGCTGCTGAGGAGAGAGGACTGGTGCACCAGGCCCCGAGGAAGGAGCAGGGGGAAGAGGGCGTCTGGCCGGGCTGGCCAACAGCCAGGCCGCCTGACTCCTCCCAGACGACTCGGTCCCTGACAGACCATGGCCCCCCGGCAAGTGGCAGCCCCCCTTTCTAATTCCATGCCTGTCTTTGGGGCAGGGGCCATCAGTCTCAGAATCAACAAAGACAACCAAAGCTTGAGCTTGAGGTTATGGTGGATCAAGGCCCCTGTGGCCCCCTGCTTTGAAATGGGTGGATCATGCCTGCTCTACCACCTGGAGGGGCTGAGCCCACCCCCTCAAGGGGAGTGCAGGTACAGAGCAGAGGCGACCCTTCCCCAGGCCCCAAATGTTTGGGCAGGTTTTCTCTAGTGCTAGGGCTCCATCAGCTCCTGCCCTCCTCCCCCAACGGCGTAGAGATGGGGGGACCTCTGAGATCATCTGGTCCCCCTCTTTGGGTACAGATGGAGAAACTGAGCCTCAGAGAAGCGACGGGAGCTGCGCAAGGTCATATATTAAAACCAAGAGTTTGAACCTACATCTTTGGACGCCAAAACCAGAAATAACAGCAAACAGAGTTCCAACTTCTAAGGCCAGGCCTGGCTTGGTCCTCACAACAACCCTGGAGGAAGGGGCTATTGTTATCATCAGCCCCATTTTAAGAATGAGGAAACTGACTCAGACAAGAGTCCAAGTGTCCTGGGTAGTTCTTCCTGACTCTGGGTCTCTCAGCTGCCTGTTCTCTGCACAGCCTCAGGACCTTGTAGGATCAGGGCTGTGGAGGCAGTACCAGACTGGAGTGTGCCCCTCCCCAGGCTGCTGGGAGGCTTGGAGACAAGTCTGGAAAGTGCTTTGCAATCCCTGAAGGGCGCTGTCAGTGCCCGGGACCTTCTCTGCATTTCCAGTTCCCACACCTGTGAGTCATCCATCCCCCGCCCTCACCCCGGGAGCCCACTCTCTGTCCCACTGTGCCCCTGGAAGTGGGACGGATTATGTTCGCAGCCACCTTGGGCTTCATTCCTGGTCCAATGGTATGCACCCTAAACTCACCTCTAGGCTCCCCACACGACACTGGCAGGGACCTGGGAAAGGCCTTCCCTGCTAGCTGATTCGCCAAGTTCTCCACCTGAAGCCCGAGAAAACTACATCCAGATACAACACTTTTGTTTCCAGAAATAGCCCTTTCTCAGAAGCCACAGTCCTTCCCCTCATCTTACAGAGAAGGAAACTGAGGCCCAGAGAGGGGGAGTGACTGGGACCCACAGGTCGTGAATGCCAGAGGTAGGATTCAAACCCAGGACCACTGACTCCAAAGTCAGCCCCCTTTCCACTGTACCAGATGCCTCGTCCAGCTGATAATGCCCAAGGGTCCTTACCAAGCAAGGGCGAGATAAGCCAGAGGGCAAAGGCCTCCACGGCGATGTCGGGGAGCTGCAGGGCCTCACGGATGGTGCGGTGAAGGTCCTGGGCAGTGATGGAGGCCACATTCTCCACAGCCAGGGGCACCACTGTGTCGTCCATGAGGTACACAAGCACATCAGCTGCTGTAACACAGACCAAGGTCAAACTGCTGCTGCCCCGGCCTCTCGGGGGCAGCCAATCCCTGACAACACCCACCTGCCCCACACCCCATCACCCATGCGGCTTCCAGGGAAACGTTTCCTATCTCCACCTGCACCAGCCTTGGAGACCCAGAGGGAGGCCTCTCCTCAAGGGGGCCTGCTGTGTTGAGAGGGGTCTCTGGGCTCTTCCATCAAACCAGCACTCTTCCCCAGATGGCCACCCCCTGCCAAGTACCTCCAGGGACATGAGCATCTTTCTGGCCACAGGCCGGTTCCCACCATCCTGCAAACCTAAGACAGAGCCTAGCTCTGTGGGATCCTAGGGACTGGCATCCAAAACCTAAGAACACACTGCAGCATCAGACATGCCGAGACCCCACAGGTGTGGGGGGTGGGGGAAAAGAAGGACACGCTGAGGTGTGATGGAGACGGTGCTGGGCGAAGGCCCATTTCCAGCCATGGCCATGACCATGGTCGCTTACTAGCGAGGTGATGACCCCGGAGGAGACAGCAGAGGGCCATGCAAAGGGACCAGGCTTTGGAGGGCAGCATGGGAGCCTGACTGAGGGGTCCTCCCCACTCCACAATCTCCGTGTAGCAGACCGGCCTTCCTGCTGCCACAGCACAGAGCACGGCTCCCCACTGAGGTACTGCACGGGCCGCCCGTCCCTCCCCTGTCCCTGGAACGTTCCCCCTCCTTGTCTCTGCCTTTAGGGTTCTCTGGCTCCTTCATGGTTTAGCGCGAGAATTACTTTCTATATGAAGCCCCTACTGATCTCCGCAGCCCCTTCCACCGCCAAAATCGTCTTTATTTCCACTCTCTCCATATCCGAACGTGAGAAAAGGGCAGCTTCCCAAGGGCAGACCTGGATTCATTTTTGTCTCTGTGTCCCCTTGCATATAGTAGGGGCCTAATAAATGCTGGCTCACTGAACAAAGGAGCTCGGTCTGTGAGCGCAAAGGCCCGACTTCTGTCAGCCGTGTGAGCCTAGACAAATCTAAGAATCTGCCTGGGCTTCAGTTTACTCATCTGCAAAGTGAGGATTTTTGCATCCCTTACAACGCAGAGAAAAGAAATACTCTGTATGGCTTACGGCAGCACAGCAACGCCTGTGTGCTTGGGAGGGCCACAGCCCTGCTGTGTGACCTCCGCAAATTCGCTAGTGCCCCTGAGCCTTCGTCTCTTCCTCTACAAGCTACAAGTGATGTCAGCAGTCACTGATGGAGGGCTGCTGGGGAGACAGGCAAACACTGGGCTCTGGCCCCTCAATCCTGGCAAACCCTGTGGTGTCACGCTAGAAGCCGCTGAGTGCGGCCTGTCTGCCCCGCTGATGCCAATCTGAGCCCCTGCCCCGGGCGGCCAACAACGAGGGAGGCACGAGGGCAGGAGAGCGACAGCAGCAAACAGTGAGAGGCAAAACGGGCTCCGTGGGGGGCAGCTCCGCAAACTGGGATGATGGCATTGGTGCCGTAAGAAACTGTAAGTTCAGAAGCCTGAGAGGTGTGGGGGAAACCATGGGTACAGACACCCAGGAATAAGGGGAAGGACACAACAGGGAAGCTACCCGGCTGGTCACGAGGAGCAGAAGAACTCTGGTCCCCATGGCAGCCAGTCTGCCAGGCCGAGGCTTGGCCTGTCCACCTGCCTGGATGGGCCCAGCCTCCTCTCCAGGGAGGCGTCTATGGGGGAGGATGGTCACTAGCAAGTGAGCGGGATAGAAAGGAGTGACAAATACCTCCCCTCATTCCAGTCACACCCAGGAGCAAATACAAGCCCTGTGTTTGGCCTTCAAGGCCAAATTCCCTCCCACTTCCCCACCAGTCTGGCCTCCGGTCTCCCTCTCCCAGCTCCAGGCCTTCTCTCTGGCTGTGCCCTCCCCCAGTCTCCAGGAAACCATCCCCAGCCACTCTCAATTCCAGGGTCTTCCTCTGCTCATTTCCTGCCTGTCCTATCTGTAGCTTATTTGCATAGGTCAGTTTGCTCATCACCCCCTCCTCAGACTGATTCTCAATTTTTACCTTTCTTTGTGTTGCCAAGGCCTGAAGGCCTGGCACACAGTAGGTGCTTAACTTTATGACCTTTAAGTATCATTTCCATCTTGCCCAGGGTCATTTCCATCCAACGTTTCCTTTTCCTTAATAGCACAGCCCAGGTCTCAGGGAGGGGGGGGGGGGGCAGATGCCCCATCTCCAGCCCCCTCTCACCTCAGTGGGAATTAAGTACCTCCTGCCAGGCAGGGGCCATTGCCCAGACTGTGGATGGGGATGCAGCACATGGACAGAAAACACCAGATGATTTGGGGGAGACAGCACTAACAACGGGGGGGGGGGGGGAGAGCAGAGATATTCAGAAAAGCTTCACAGAGGAAATGGCCCCTGAGCTGAGTCACCAAGGAAGCTAGGAATTCTCAAAGCCAGAGGGGAGGAGGGAAGGCATTCCAGGGTCATGGTTAGCCTGTGCAAAGGTGTGGAGATGGGAGATAGCCCCAAATTCAGGGACCGTAAAGAGGCCAGTTTGGCTGGAAATCAGTGTGTGTTAAGAGACCCCATGTAAAGCAAGTGTGGACAGACTGGTGGGAGGGAGCCAGACTGCAGGGTCTGCGGTCAAGTCTATGCCTTGGTCAGTGGGGCAGGATGGAGAGGTCGGAGACTCAAGGCCAGGTGAGGGATCATCAGGGCTTGGATCACAAGTGGAGACAGACAGGCTGAGAGGGAAGGAAGATGACAGGATGACAGAGGTGCTGAAACGGGACGAACAGATGGATGAAACGGAGGTGTGGAGGCCAGAACTGTGGCTGGGGGACAGACGTCCACCGGCCTTTGGGAGAGGCCTCGATGGGCCGAGGCTGGGCAGTGGAAGGCACGCAGGAGCCGGCTCCTTGAGTTTTCTGTTTCACTTCTCAAGCCCCTCAGGCCTATCTCAGAGTCTGGCCCTGTGGGGGCAGAGAATAAATGCTTGCCTGGTGCAATCGGTCCCCAGGGCTGGGGGTGGGATTCCAAGCCAGGCTAACACTCTACTTGGGGTTCATCTGTGGGGAGGCCACAATGAACTTCTGGGAGCAGAGGAGCTGGGGGCCTGGGGGTAGGCATTTAAGACACATGTCTCAGGTGCCTGGGCACAGCCCCTGTCCATCAATCCTGGTCAAATGTGGAGCGTCTGACCACCGAGTCAGCTCACAGAAGTCCCGGAAGATCGTGGAGAGAGCCGGGCGGGGTTCTGCACGACGCCCTCCACTCCCCTGGCTGGGCAGAGACTTCAGCATCTCAGGGATCTGGGTTCAAACTGCTTCTGTTACTCACTCCTCACATGACCTTGGGTCAGTCTTTCAGGTCCTTCCACAGAATGAGGAGCCTGGAAGGCGCCTTCCAGCTCCAGATCTGTGACCCTATGATTCCTTCCACTAAAAAATTCCCATTAGCCAATAAAGGGAAGAAAACTTTGGCAAGGTAGGGAGGGTCAGGGAAAGAAGGTGCCCTTGAGGAAAGCCAGCTTTCCCTACAAAGGACAGGGCAGGACCAATGACACAGGCCAACAGAAGCCTTCCAGACCACCACCAGGAGAGGAAAACAAAGGAGGCCCCGGAGAGCTGGCCGGCTGGGGGAGACAGAGGGGGAGGGAGGGAGGAGAGCCAGGTCCAACTCCCCAAAGGCTGAGGCTTGCTATGATTCAAGTTCTCCGGCAAAATGGGGACAATCCCAGCTTTGTGAAGCCACTCTAGGGCCTCTATGTAGAGATGCTCATGGCTACAGGGGGGTCAGCCTGAAGGATGCTCCCAAATTGAACTTTTAAAATCTCATCTGACCATGACATGACGGTAAGTAATGATGATGATAAATAATGATGATGAGAGCACGCACTGACACAGTGTGTGAAGGTTCCAAAGTGTTTTACGTTTTCTCACTGATTCTCACAACCACCCTGGGAGAGAGGTGCTATTATATATACCTGTTACACATAAAGAAACCGAGGCAAGCAGAGGGGAAGTGACTGGCCCAAAAGTCTAAGGCAGGATCAACTTAGGTCAATCAAGAAATAAACATTTATTAAACACCTACTATGTGCCTAGCTCTGTGCTAAGCCCCAAGGATACAAAAAGAGGCAAAAGACAGGCCCTGCTCTCAAGGAGCTTATGATCTGATGGAGGACACAACGCAAACACACATATACGGGACTCCAAGTGCCGCCCCACTAGCCCCCCCATCTTCAAACTTCCTCCCTATTCTCTCTTTTTCCAGCAGACGGACCACATTCCTGGCCTCTGCCTCCTCTCCTCTCATTCATTTCTCACCCGATGTGGTCACTGGTCAGACCCGGCTCTCTTCCAAGTCGCCCCCCGATGGCCTCTTCTCGTCCCTGCTCCCCCCTCGACCTCTCTGGGGCCTTGGACATTCCCCTCGGAGATTTCATGACCCTGCCCGCCCTTTGTTCTCCTCCCACCCTCTGGGCCAGTTCTCAGGCTTCTCTGCTGGCTCATCGATCATCCCAAGACTCTCTCCTGGGTCTTGTTTTCCTCTCTCTGTGACCTCATTAGCACCTGTGGGTTCATTCCCACCCCATGCAGGTGACTCCCAGATCTCTGTATCCAGCCCTAACTTCTCCTGAACTCCAGGCCTGCCAATCAATGTGAACTGGATGTTCTAGAATCATCTCAAACAAAACCTGTCCAAAACAACTCGTTATTTCCTTCATCTGGACTCCTCACGTCCCATCAGCTGCCAAGGCTGGTGGACTTGCTCCCTCCACACCGTCTCGCCCATCTGTCCCCTTCGCTTGGGTCCCTGGCCTCTCCAATCCCTCCCCCACAGGTGCCATGGTGAAATCCCGAGAGCACGGGGGTGGCCTGTCCCTTTTCAGCCCAAGTTGCTCCCTATAATCTCTAGAATCAAACAATCCTTCACAACTGGGCTGACCTTCCCGGACTTCCCACGCATCACTCCCCGTCACACACTTCATTGTCCAGCCTGACTGGCCTGGCTGGACACAAGCTCCCATCACCGCCGGGGGCACTTGCTCCCCACCCTCCCCTCTCAGGACCCCCAGTCTCCCTCAAAGCTCAAACACCCCTCCTACCAAGGCCTTTGCTAATCCTCCCAGCGGCTGGTCTCCCCCCGCACAAGCAGCTCTATTTAGGGACAGGAATGGATTGGGATTTCGGGGTAAAAGGACCTCTGCATGAAGAACTCCCAGAGTGAAGGCCTGATGCCAAAGGAGAAGGGGAAGAGGACCCACCTCGGGCTCCCACGGAGGACACACTGCTGCGATGGGAGCGCTCTGCTGGCCCAGGCGGCCCCGAGCCCTCGCCTCCCTCCATCTGCAGAGAGAAGAGCGTGGGTTAACAAGACTAATGGCCAGCATTTATGCAGTGCCTACTGTGTGCCAGGCTGTCACCATCCCATCTCACAGGTGAGGCCCAGCCTCTAAAGCTACTTCCTTAGCTGGGGGGAGGGGGAATGGCCAGTCCAGAAGCTGGGGAGGGGGAGGGCTGGGAGTCAGAGCAAGCCATCCCGGGGCCACAGGGCCAGGGCTGGGAGGCGGGGCTGAGGTCCACAGAGGACTGGGAGGGAGGAGGGTAAATGCCAGGCTGGGGAAGCTCGAAAGAGCCTTTGGAGAGGATGGAGGGGGGACCAGAGGGAGGCTGAGGGCTGGGGGGAGGGGGGAGAGTGGGACCAGAGGGAGGCTGAGGGCTGGGGGGGGGGGGG
>NW_020951147.1:5378174-5416995 GCF_900497805.2 Vombatus ursinus
GGGGGGAGAGTGGGACCAGAGCGAGGCTGAGGGCTGGGGGACGGGGAGGGGGGTGTCAGAGGGAGGCTGCTGAGTGAGAGGAGGACCAGAGGGAGGGTTGACGAGGGACGTCAGAAAGAGGCTGGCGGGGTCAGGCTGAGAACTGCGGGGAGAGGGGGAGAGGAGTGGGACCAGAGCGAGGCTGAGGGTTGGGGGGCGGGGAGGGGGATGTCAGAGGCTGGGGGGAGAAGTGGTACCAGAACGAGGCTGAGAACTGGGGAGGAGCGGGGAGGGGGATGTCAGAGCGAGGCTGCGGAGTGCGAGGGGGACCAGCGGGAGGGTAGAAGAGGGGTGTCAGAAAGAGGCTGGCGGGGTCAGAGCGAGGCTGAGGCGGACCGAGCAGGGAGAAACCAGCTCCCCCACCAAGGAAGCGGGCAGTCGACAGCTGAGCTGGAGGTCGGGGGCTCCCACCCCAGGATGGCGGGGCTCGGTGCCCCCGTCTGCCCCACTGGCCCCGGAATCTCACCTCAAATCGGACCGGGCGGCTTCGGTATACGGAAGGGACTGTAGCAGGAAGCGCCAAGCCCAACGGTTCCCGCCCCCTCGGCTTAAGGGAGCCAATCTGAGGCCAGGGATGCGGCGCGTGCGCATCTCGCTGGCGCCTTCGAGAATGTTGGGTCCCACCCCTTAGGCCTCCCACGTGATTCTGCCCGCAGGGCACTTTGGGTATTTTGAGTACTGACTTTGGTCCGGAATGTGTGGAAAAAACCCATTAGACTGGGAGCTAGCTCATCCTTTATCTTTCTGGGTTTTGTCAGCACCTGTGGCGCAGTGGATAGAGCGCCCGAGTGTAATAGAGCTGTGTGACCCTCGACAAGTCACTTCACCCTGTTTGCCTCAGTTTCCTCATTTTAAAAATGAGCTGGAGAAGGAAATAGCAAATCACTCCAGTATCTTTGTTAAGAAAACCCCATGAAGACTCATGAAGAGTCAGCCACGACAGAAGATCCACAGCTATTGGCGCCCAATGAATATTTATAGACTGCCTGCCCTCCCCCAGCTTCCATTCACTCCCTGGTATCCAGGTGAAGGAGCGTGACTCCAGGCAGCCAAGGAAGCCAAATGATAGGATTTGGGAGTGGGGACAAGGGATAGAGCTGTTTTGTCCTTCACTGTAGAGGAAGAGCCATTGATTTGTCATCCTGGAAGGAGAGGTAGAAAGCTAGCCAAGTGGTAACAGGCAGATGTCCTGGCCTGCTGGACGGCCAAGGCAGCATTCAGTGGCAGCCTGGGACCAGCCTGGTTTGAGGTACATGGCCCTGCCACATGATGACTTACTTCAGGGCTGAAAGTCCTGTAACCCTGCAGTCTCCCAGGAACTAAAACTGAGCATCACTTAGAAGGCAATGAAGAGGCATAGAGTGGGCAGGCTGCAACACATAACCGTGAACTCACAGGAAGAGTCAGGGTCAAGGATCTCACTGAAGAAGCCCATTACCTCACAGTCAGCCACGTTGGTCACATGGCAAGAGTGAGGGACACCTTATGGGTCCCTGACAATGTCAAGAGAAGGCAAGGAAGCCCCCGCCCACCCAGCAACATGGGGTAGACTCATTGTGTCCAACTTATTGAAGGACATGGACAAGTGTTAGCCAAGACAAGCAGGTGCAGACGGGCTACAGTTTACATCACGCTTGGAGGAACACCCACATCGATAATCAATGAGAGTATTTTAACTACCGTGGTTCAGTGTTTATGTAGGACTTTGACAGACATCTCCTTAACTAGCTGGGAAGCTTGGAAAGATACTGTAAATGGTGAATGAGCTGAAGGGAGTGGTCTGGATTGCTTTTCAGAAATCATACAGTGCTTTCACAATCCCAAACTGCCTCTGACAGAAAAGCTCGACTAAATTTTAACATGAATATTCTGGGGATACAAATCATGGAACAGAAGAATCTCGAAAGAATCAAATTATGGTGATCCAAAAGATGCATGGTAGGAAATAGGTAGAATGTAACGTATAACCAGTCATATTGCCATATGACTTAGGCACAGGTAGTTGTATGAAAGGCATACATTTCCTGGTTGATGATCAGAAAAGAAAGTGGACTGATCGGGTACCCATCAGGGTAGAGGATAAGAGATGGATAGCCCAGGTGCTGCTTAGACAGCCACAAGATGCTGAAAGACCTAGAGGAAGACTTCCAATGCGCTGGGTAGATCTTGCAAGGAAGATTTGTGAGAAGATATGGACAAGACTCGCGTAAGATTAAAAAAAAAAAAGAAAGCATGAATGAAAGCAAAGAGATAAGAAGTCAGAGGAGATGAGTGGTTTTCAAAGAATTGCATACCATCAGCCACCATATGAAAGGCCTCCAAAACACTAACAAGAGAAATTCAAGCTAAAGCAACCTGAAGTTTCATTTCATACATCCCAAGGTGGGAAAGATGATCAAAGATGTTAGTAGTCAACACTGAAGGGCTGTGGGAAGACAGGTTAAATATATTGCATGGGTATCATCATTATGGGAAATAATTTTTAATTGTGTGAGAAAAATCACTACACTGTTAATATGCTTTGACCTAGTGATTGCTCAGGGCCTGGCACACAGAAAACAATAATTGTTGATTGATTAATTGACTACTACTGGACTTCTGAAGTAGTTCAAGGATGGTCCCCTTGTGCACCAAGGTATTCAGAGCAGCCCTTTATATGGCAGCAAAAAACAAGAAAGAAAATGGGTTAATTTTCTTAATTGGAGGATGGTGAACAGGAAGCCCATGTCATTTCTATTACTGTTTCTGTTTCCCCACACGTCACAGAAGAACATCTTTAGCTGTTCAGGAAGGAGCTGTGCATTGGTCCAGTATAGTGATAGTCAAGAAACAGGAATCTTGGAAACTTGGGGCAAGAGACAGAGTCACTCCTGCCTGGAAGCTACTGGCTGGACTAGATGAACCTCTGCCCTCCTTCCACAGTACAAATCATTCTCTCTCCTAGCCTTCCCTAGTGGATGGGTGGAACACCAGAGGAAATACCTAGGGGTTGGAGGATCCTGGTCTCTGTTCTCAGCTCCCTACTCCCATGAAAGATCTCAGTGTAGACACTGAGCTATTTCACCAAACAAGCTGTGAGGTAAGTAGTGACTTCAGAGGCAGAATGAAGTCAGTCAACCCCAAGGGAAGCCAAGCGTGGGAAAATCTTGGATATCAGCCTTCAGCTAAGAGGAGGCAGCAGCTCCCTTAGTGGGACTAAAGCTCTATGGGGGAGAACCCTTGGGGTGAGGATTAGGAGAAGGCTTGGAAGTGGGCCCATTCCTCTACCCATGAATATGAGATCTTTGTTCCTTTCTTCTTGTTTGTCCTTCCATCTGGAAGACACACTGTCCTAAGGGAAAGTGTGTGGGGCTGTGTGAGCAATGAGAGACTGGTGAGGACAGGGCTGGACCACAGGCTGTAAAATTGGAAGGGACCCCAGAGACTGTCCAGGCCAAGGGTTTGTAAGCTATGTTTGTGCCATGGACTCCTCTGGCAGCTTGGAGAAGCTGTGGTGAAGCCTTTCTCAGAATCATGTTTTTTTTTTAATTTTTTTTATTAATTATTTTGATTTCTCAGCAGTCACTTCCATAAGCTTTTGAGTTTTAAATTTTTCTCCCCTTCCCTCTGTACCTCCCTCCCCAAGACTGCAACTCAATCTGATACAGGCTCTACTGTACATACCTGTTAAACATTTTCACATTAGTGATGTTGTAAGGAAGAATTAGAACCAATAGGTGCAACCACTAGAGAATCATGTTGTTAAACGTGTAAAATAAACTATATAAGATTGCAGAGGAATCTTATTATATTAAAAGTGTTATTTTCAAAACACAAGGTCAGGAGTCCCAGGTCAAGAACCCCTGATCTAGTCCAACTCCTTCATTCATAGATGAGGTAAGAGGCCCAAATTGGCTAAACAATTCACCCAAAGTCCCAGCTAGTAAGTGGCAGGGCTAGAATTCGAACCCAGATCTTCTCACTTCCCATCCAGCCAGTGCTCTGGTCCTCAGGGCCAGTTCAAGCATTCAGCAGATTCTAATGGAGAGCTAACTTCCCTCCCTCTTCAGCATGTTCCAGGTGGAGCGGATAAGACCTCCGTGGGGCCTGTGAAGATGGGGAAGACAGTGCCCCCTCCTCCCCCATCTATGTAGGGCAGTAATAGTGTATGTAACTCATGTTCGCAAAGCTGCTTCAAGTTTTTCCCGGCAGTTTATCCACATGAACTCATTGCAGTCTCATGACACTCTTGATGGTGTCTTATCCTACAGGGGGAACCCTTCATGCCCTTTTTATGTCTCCGAAAAGTAAGGCTCAGAGTGTGATTTGATCATGATCACACAGTAAATGTCAGACAGAGGGTGGACCCCAGTCTTCCTGAGGCCACGTGCAGGACTGTATCCCATCACAGCCCCTTTGTTCCTCGTCCATCCCTGCTGTTCTTGAAGCACAGGTCTGACCGGGTCACTCCCCTGTCAAGAACTTTCAGTAGCTCCCTCTTGCCTCTGGGATGAAGCACAAACTCTTCATAGGACCCCATGTATCTCTCCTTCACCCATTCTCCCTTCAGGCCAATTCAGCCTTTTTGCTATTCCACATTCCTAGGGTTCCATCTCTCTCCGTGTCCCTCACATCTCCCTTCTAGAATCCTTTGCTTCCTTGGAAGCTGAGCTCAAGGGCCACCTTCTCCAGGAGGCCCCCCCTGCCCTCCCTCATGAAATGACCAGTTTGCATTTGCTTCTGTGAATACCAATGTGTACACCAAAGAACACCGACGTACTCCAAAGAACAGCTCTGAAAGATGTCATCCAAAAACCGCGTAATCAGAAGAGAAGACAGGTTGACGTGTGGTAAGGGCAAGGGATGGCAGGTGGAGCTGGAGTCCGTTAGGAAAAGCCATGGAAGGCCTGGTTCTGGCCCTTACTACCTGGGTGGCTTAGGCCAAGTCTCTTAGCTTTTCTGGACTTTGGTTTCCCCATATGTAAAACTAGGGGGTTTGGCCAAACGGCCAGCTTTAGAGCTTTACAGCTATGATCCTACAGGTGAGGAAGGAGGCCCAGAAGGGCTCGAAGGAGGGCACGTCGGTAGTGGTTGGCGGAGCTGCCTGTCAAACAGGGTCAGCTGCTTGTCTGAAGTGTCTGGTTATCATGGGCGAGAGGGCTCTCAGATTTGAGTCCGGGGCTTTGGGGGAAGAGAGGACCCACGGTTCTCCCGGGATGTGCTACCTGGCAGCAGCTCCTACCTTTGCTCCTCGGGCTTCCCGGGTGCCCTCCCCCTTGTTTTGGGCTGTGGCTGTGCAAAGGTCAATGGGGGAGCTCAGCCTCTGGACACAAGGTCCTTCCCCTTTCCAGGGCCTCCCTCCCTGCACAAGGCCTGTGAGGCAGGCAGGCATCAGACTCCTGCAAAGAAAGGTTGAGTCACTCAGACATGGCAGCATCAACAGCCTATCCAGGACTCTGGTGGGTGACTCCCGTGGATGCCCCGCCCTCCTCCCCGATCCGTGCCTCCAGTGAGTTGGCATTGCCATCTAGTGGCTCTCTGCCCCCTTGACTGCCCTGGTCAGTCTCCTCGAGGTGAACCTCCACCGAGCTGCTGCCGACAGGAGGGGAGAGCAGGGCAACGTGAATGGGGCAGCAGAGGCTCGGGAGGCAGACGTCAGCTTCCGTGTTAGCTTGGGATGGGCCTGCCGTGTGGTTAAGTCCTTAAGGATTTCCCAGGCTGGGAGGCAGGATGTTGCCAAGCACAACTGTAACCAGATATCCGGTGTGCTTGTGAGGGAGAGAGCTGCTCCTGTCGTGGTTTAGAACCCCGGAGCCAGGAGCCCGCCGGGAGGCCTGGTCATCTCCTTGTCCTTGCCCCTGAGAACATTTCAGCGTTTCCTTCTTCTTTTCTTGCACTTTATCCAGGCTCTGTCCCTCCCTTCAAGGCCCCTGGGCCTGGGCACTGGGCCATTTCTCACCCCCCTGCACCTAGGTTTAAACATTAGTGAGAAGCTATCAGCTCAGGCCTGTGGGAGGAGCTGAGTTACACTTGGGCCAGCTTCACCCGCTTCGCCAGAGCACCCTGGTTCCTGGCTCTGTGTGCCTTGGAAAATGCCTGTGGAAGAGTTTGTGGCTGGTTGGATCTCTGGTGAGAAGTTTTTCTTTCTTGTGTGTCAGAGTACCTTTCAATGGGGCATCACTGTGTGGGGTTCTGGAGAAGGAGAGACAGAGAGAAAATGAGAGAGGAGAGACAGAGAGTAAAGAGAGAATGAGAGAGAGGAGAGACAGCAGAGGAGGAGCCGTAGAGAGAGAAAAAGAGAGAGCAAACAAGAGAGAAAAGAGAGAGATTAGTGAGGGCTGTGTCCCAAGGCCAGACCCAGTGTGACAAGCCACGGTTAGGCGGAGCGCTGGCTGGACTCCCTGTGTCTGGCCATGTTAAAAATTTAATCCACCGTTAGAGAAAGGCATTGCCCTGTCCTGGGCCCCTGCCTCTCTTCCATCTCCCCAGCCACCCTCTAGCGCCACCTGAAGATGGCCCACAGGAGACCTTCTGGGCAGGTGTCCCTTGGGGCAGTCTGACTTGGGTCTGTCTGTGTTAGAGTCACAGCTGTGGGGACAGCAGGAGAAGGAGGCTGCTTTTCCAGTTCTGAACTACACTCGTGGCATAGATCAACTGTCCCTAGTAGCCTGGTGGGCCTGTATAGGACCCAGCCCCCAGGGCTTCGCACTCCGCTCCCCTCCTCAGTCTAGATGGACTCTGGGAGCTGGGGAAGGTAGATTGGACCCCAGGCTCCTGGCAGACCTGCCCCTAGAGCTGTGGGCATCATCTGTGAGTGCCAGGGCCCTCCATCCACTTTCCCTGCAGGCCTCTTAGCACTCCAAACTATTAAGGGATTAATTGAGGGGGGAGAAGAGACCTGCTCCTGCCCAAGCTGCCCCCTCCTCTTGAGAATCAGAGTTTCTCACTGACTGCCAGCGGTAGGTTTTGATTCCACAGTCCACGATGCCCTATACGTGTTCTGGCTGCAGCCGCACCTGGAGGCAGCGGAGACGCTGGGCTCACCATTAGGAGGTAGGGGGAGGACAGTGGAATTTGTCACAGGGAGCCGATCTCCCCCTGGCCCCAAAGTCGATGCCGCTTTCAAAATCAGACTCCCCACGTCTTCAGGAGGTCAGGTGCGCTCCTCAGAATCTCTGCCTAAAAGAGCAGCCTGTGGCTGGGACGAGAGGGTTGGATGGGAAGAAAGTCAAGGTTGGAAAGCTGGGCGTCTTTCCCCGCTCGGCATTTCTTTTTCTCACGGCTTCTCTGAAGTTCCTTCCGGATCAGGAATTCCACGAAGAAGAAATCCTAGCTGGGGAGGGGGGTCAGGAAAATGCAAGGTGCGAGAGCCAGAGGCAGCCAGGTGAGAGCACCCAGGAGTGTCCTGGTCCTCCCTGGGCTGGAGAAGAGGGAGCTGCGCCTCATTCTTCTTGGATTCACGGGGAGGAAGGAGCAGGTTGCCGCTGTGCTTGGCTCCCTTCTCCTCTCTTTCTGGGTCTGGCCCAGTGGACCCGTGGCCTAGCTCTTTCTCCTTGTCTGCAGGAGCTGTGGGCTTGATACTGGGACACCCCCTAGACACAGTGAAGGTGAGAATAAGAAAAGCCGGGCCGACGCCTGGAAGCAGGGGCTGCACGCTTGCACCACTTGGGGTCAGGGTGTGGATTCCCATGCCATCTGGCAGTAGGCATCCTGCCCCAGAGCAGCAGCTCTAGCAGCTGGGCTGGCTCCTGGGCAATGGGACACAAACATTGATGAGGGGGCCTGTTTACTTGTGGGGAGCGGCGGAAGGTCTCCTCCATGGCACACCCCCTTTCCTAGGCCCCCCATGACAAATTCGACGGTCCTCCTAATGGTGAGCCCAGCGTCTCCTCTGCCTGCAGGTGCGGCTGCAGACCCAGAACACGTATCGGGGCATTGTGGACTGTGTCATCAAAACCTACCGCCGGGAGTCCGTAAGAAGCTCTGATTCTCAAGAGGAGGGGGCAGCTTGGGCAGGAGCAGGTCTTTTCTCCCCCCTCCCCTCCCCTAAGCACCAGCTCCAATGTCACTTTTGCAGAGATAAGATAACGTTTGGGCTGCTGGCGAGGGAGGGGTGAGTGCCATAAAAGAGCACGTGGAAGATCTAAGGACCTCACCTGGCAAACTCAGAAACCTGGGTTCTTTCCCAGCAATTTCCTAGGCTCACATGATCAAAGTTTCAAAGCTGGAAGGAACCTTAGACATTATCTGATCCCACCCTCTCATTTTACAAATGAGGAAACTGAGGCTCATAGAGCTCGAAGCCACCTGCTTGAGGGGGCATACAGGTAGTGAGTGGCCCAGGTGGGATTCAAGCTTGGACCCTCTGGTCCAGGTCAGGCCCCTCTCTTCTTTACTCTTCTCCCTCGCTGGGCCCCACTTCCCTCACCTGTAAAATGAGGGGCTTTGGACCAGATGACCTCAGGGTTATTTCCAGGGATGACATTCTGGGACAGTTAGTAGGACTTCAAGATTTCTACCTGTCCCTGTAGGCAAAGAGTAGGCTCTGTTTCAAGTAGAATGTCAACCTTTTGAGAGCAGGGGCTACTGGGTGGTGGGGTTTTGGTACCCAGCCCCTAGGACAAAGTATGGTCCATAGGAAGCCCTTAACAAATGCTTGTGGGTTGAATGGAATGACTGCCCCATCAGCCCCATCTGAGCACACCCACCAAGGCCCATCTCCAGCCCAGGCCTGGCTCTGTCTCTGCCTGCAGGTCCTGGGCTTCTTTAAGGGAATGAGTTTCCCCATCGGCAGTGTGGCTGTGGTCAACTCTGTCCTCTTTGGAACCTACAGCAACTCCCTGCTCCTGCTCAGCTCCACGTCCCACCAGGCCCGAAAGACCCAGCCCCCTAATTACGGCCACATCTTTGTGGCTGGCAGCATTGCAGGGTTTGTGCAGGTAAGTGTGACCCACCATTCTGGCCACCAGGGAAGGCTGGACTTGCTCCCTCTGAAGGGCGTCAGTGTTGGAGTCCACACGCATAGGCGGCCACATCTTCTGGCCATCCCTTCCTTGGGCTAGGGCTCAGGACAGGTGATGACGCTGTGTTCCATGCTATCATCACCACGGATGATCAGAAAAGGAAATGTTTCTCTTCAGGGCGTCTTCTCTGGCAGGTAAGGTCAGAGTTGCTCAGTAGAAGGCAACCTGAACCTCCCCCCACACACTCTTACAGAAGACCCCAAAGCCCGCTGCCACTTGGGTTAAATGAAGAATTGTCAGGAGAGAGCCTTGTTCCCAGCTTCTAGAGGCTGTCAGCCCATTTGGAATACTGGTCAAATTGACGGTCTGCATAAGCCTGGGGTCTGGACGCTCTAGAGGTGAAGAGCGCCAGCGAGGGGACAGAGGGCACTGAAAGGTGACTAGAAGGAGCTCAGAGGCTGGTGAAGGGGCTCGAGACTGGGGCATATAAGGCTCAAGGGAGGGTTAACCCTAAGGCTAACGTGCTGGCAGTTTGATCTGCTCGTGTGGGACCACCTGACTCTGGAAGTGTTTTCTTGCCTCATAATTATGAATATTTGGAAGCGGTGTGGGGCCTTGGAATCAGAGGAGCTGGGTTCACACCCTACCTTTGTGTGACTTTGGGCCAGTCGCCTGGTCTCCCTGGGTCTCAGTTTCCTCCTCTGTAAAATGAAAGAGTTGAATGAGAGCACTTTTGGCTCTAGGTCTGTGCTCCAATGAGTAATGCCCACTCTCTTCTCGTTCCTCACCTGCCTCCACTTCTTTCTTCTCTCTGATTCAGTGGCCTGGCCCTCTCCTAGCTTGCCTCCTCCCATCCCCCTCCCCTCATCCCCCTCCTCCCATCCTCCTCCTCCCATCCCCAACCACGAGTGTCCTTTGGGGTGCTACTTGGAGCCTCTTGTGTTCTCCTTTTACACTCACTTCCTTGGCCATCTCGTGCCCCGCCCCCCATGGAGTTAATCATCTTCTCTACCCGAATGATTCTCATCTCTAGATTCAGCCCCACCCCCGAGCACCATTCCCTCATCACCAGATGCCTTTGGCATCTCAAATTGAGCGTGCTGCCAGCAACTCGTTTTCTCCCCTAAACTCACCCTTTTCCCATACTCTCCTATTCCTAGTGATGGCAGTACCGTCCTTCCTGCCATCTGGGTGTGCAGCCTTGGGGTGCTGCTCAACTCTTCTTTCTCCCTCTATGTCTTCTTGGTTGCTGAATGTGGCAGTTCAAGCTCTCCTGGGTCCTGTGTCCCGTCCTCTCTGTCCACTCCTGGGGCCACTGCCCTCCATCAGCAGCTGCAGCCCCTCATCGCTCTCCCCTCCTTGTGCTGTCTTCTCTACCCAGTTGCCCATGTGTGCCCAAGTCCGTCTCTAGCTCCAGATCGTGGCCCCCTCTCTCCTTTTTATATAAACTGCTCAGTCAGTCAATCAGTAAACACTTATGAGGTGCCTACTTTGTGCCAGGCACTGTGCTCAGCACTGCGGATGCAAAAAGAGCCAAAAGACAGTTCCTGCCCTCAAGGAGTTTACATTGGAATGCTCAGCTTTTTCACATTCAGCCCATTCACAATCTGGCTCCAGCCAGACTTTCTTATTCATCCCCCTCACATAGACTCTGTGCCAGCCAAACTGGTCTATTTGCTCCCTGGCCTTGGGCATCCCACCTCTGCACCTTTGCCCTAGGCAACCTCCAGGCCTGGAAAGCCGTCCCTGCCCACTCCCACCCCTTCAACTCTTTAGTTTCTTTCAAGGTTCATCTTAGGCGCCCCTCCCTGTGGCCTCCACCCTTCCTGATCCCCTCGGTCGCTAGCGTTCACTCTCCTCCTAGAGGATCTTGTACCCATTTATCTAAGTGCAGACTCTAATCCCCAAGAGAGTTTGAGGTCCTGGCATTTTTGTCTTTGTACCCTCAGCACTTAGCACAGTCGTAGGCACACAGTAAGTGCCCAATAAATGTATTTTTAAAACACTGAATTGTCAAACTACTATATCCTATTACAAACCTAGACTGAGAACCCCCCCCCCAATGTGACGCTGATAGCCACGTGCCCAGCACCAGGCTTAAGGCCTTGCTGAAGGGTAACCCTGACATCCTTCCTTCTCTTTGCCCTAGTCCCAGCTCCTTCCTGGCTGTACCCAGCAGCCCTGGCACTGTAGCTCTGCCGACTTATTAATGAACACTTAGTTCCACAGGTCTGGGGATAGAGGTGGGAGGATATTAATCATTAGGTAACTTAGATAACTTTGTCTTGGTCTTTGTCCTGGATCTTTATTTCATGAGCCTTTTGGGGGTGGGGTTGGAGCGAGTCAAGATCTAGGAGGGAGCAAACATCAGTCTATCATCAATAAATGTTTGTTAAGCACCTACCAAGTGCAGGGATAGAGCTGGGCCTGGAGTCAGGAAGATTCATCCTCCTGAGTTCAAATCTGGCCTCAGACACATACCAGCTGTATGACCCTGCGCAAGTCACGTCACTCTGCTTGCCTCAGTTTCCTCATCTGTCAAATGAGCTGGAGAAGGAAATGGCAAACCACTCTGGTGTCTCTGCCAAGAAAACCCCAAATGGGGTCACCAAGAGGCAGACTGAACAGCGACAACAGCATGTGCTGTAAGTAACTACCAAGTGTTGTGCCGTGCCACATGTGCGGCTCTTCTCACTGGGTGAGGGATCAGAGTGGAAGAGCCGACATTTAGACAGACGGCACTCAGAGCTTTCTAAAAAGCTTTTCTTACCCCAGGACTGTGAGTCTTATTGAACCCATTTGACAGATGAGGAAACTGAGGCTCAGGGAGCTAGCGAGCCTTCTGCTCTCCATTCATGGCATTTCCTGGCTCCGTCCTCAGGCACCCTTCAGCAAGTCTCCGTTTAGTGCACACTTCTCATTCCTAATGAGGATCACAGTCCACGCTGATGACAAAGGGTGTGGTTGTTGCGGTTAATGATTAATGACCCCCCAAAAAGGTTCAAGTTTCTCTTCATCCCCAGCTTGGCTGGAGGTACACACCCTTAACCTCCCCAAAGCCTCCAGACTGGCGTCCTCCCGAACAAGGCTGGGACCCTAGATTTGGGGCCTGCTTTAGCCTTCGTCCAGCTCCCAAGTCATTTTCCTAAGCTCACCAGAGCCACCGGCATCCCCTGCACTAGGCCAGGCGTGAGGGGATGAGGGCCTGCGTCAGGGGAGGGGCCTTGGCAGAGAGAAGAGGGCATGTCCCAGAGATGCTGCAGAGGTGGTATAGACAGGCTTTGGGAACACCGTGAATATGGGGGGGTGAGAGAGTCCAGGAGGACCCTAGCTTGGGATCCTGAGGACTGGAAGGATGGTGCTGCCCTCTGCAGGAATAGGGACAGTAGGGGGCACCACGGTGCACAGAGCGCTGGGCCTGGAGTCGGGAAGACTCATCTTCCTGAGTTCAAACCCGACCTCAGACCCTTACCAGCTGTGTGACGCTGGGCAACTCACTTCACCCTGTTTGCCTCAGTTTCCTCATCTGTAAAATGAGCTGGAGAAGGGAAATGGCAAACCCTCCAGTATCTCTGCCAAGAAAACCCCCAATGGGGTCACGGAGAGCCAGACAGGATTGAACGGCAACAGGAGGGGGTGGGGGCTGCTACCCTATGGCACGTGCACTAGACAGTTGGGAAGGGCTAGGTAGGGGTCGGCTATGAGCAAAATTGTGAAGATAGAAACCAGTGTCGTGTAGTGGACATGGAGACAGAAGATCTGGGGTCTAATCCTGACCCTGTAAATTACTTACCTGCATGACCTTGGGCAAATCACTCTCTGAGCCTGTTTTCGTCACCCCCCAAAACGAAGGGCTCCAAGGGCCCTTTCAGCTCTGTGATCTAGGCTCTAAGTGCAGGCCGGCCTCCTTCCTAGAAAGGTTCCCCTTGCTGCTCGGCGCCTGCTCCCCACTCTCAAGGTCACGGGGATGGAGCCTTCCTTAGAAAAGGAGAAGGGTGTTGGTATGAAAACGAAGGTAGCAGGAGAAGTCTGGAGGGAGCCTGAGCGGTGCAAGGGAGGCTGGAGGGGAAGGACGGGACAGAGGGGAGGGCTTTGTAACAGTGGGAGCTCGGGAACGCGTGAGAGGGAGCTGGCCCTCAGAGAGGCGACTGCTTGTCTGCTGTGAGTTGTTTCAGTCTTGTCCAACTCTTGGTGACCCCATTTGGGGCTTTCTTGGCAAAGATACTGGAGAGGAAGATACTCTTTCCTTCTCCAGCTCATTTTACAGATGAGGAAACTGAGACAACAGGCTTAAGTGACTTGCCCAGGGTCACACAGCTAGGAAGTATTTGAGGCTGAGTTTGAACTCAGGTCTTCCCGACTGCAGGCTGGGTGCTCTATCCATTGTACCACCTGTCTGCCAAGGCTCAATGATGAGGAACAATGGATACTGTCAGGTGAGGCATCAGCCAGGGAGGGCCAGAAGGAGGGACCCGGAGCGTTGGCTGGCCTAACAATAAACAGGTCCGTTGTTTTCTTGACACAGCAGATAGCTTGTTGTCTTCTGGTTAAGGAGAGCTGAGGTTTTAGAGTTTTTGCAAAAATCAGGTTACCCCCGCCATTGGAACCTCAGTCCCATGTGCCCCGCCCTTCTCTTGAGCTCAGGATCTGTGCCGATGCACCCACCAAAGCCAACCGGGCCCTCATTTCACTATTAACCTTGCTTCTCTTTAGGGCCTGGTCTTCACCAGCCTGAGTTGGGCCAGTGCCTCCTGGCCATCCCTGAGGTTTTAGCAGAGAAGGCGCGTGGGCAGTAAAGAGAGATGAAGTCAAGGGCATGGGTTTTGTGTGACAGTGAACAAGAGTCGGCTTCTTCATCCGAGACATGGGAACAATCAGTACATGTCCTGATGGGGAGGGAGGCCTGTGTGAGGAAGACACTTGGCAAAACTTCAAGTGTTATATCATTGAGCTTTTATTATGAACTTATCAAATGGCTGAGGCCTGAGGCCCCTCTTCCCGAGCCTAATCAAGGCCTCAGGTCCTCGTCTCTGCTACAGAACCTCACTTTTCTAGGTAGCAGGACAGCTTAGCAGCCATCCAGTGCAGCCCATGGCTGGCATCTCCCCTCGAATATCAGCCTCTGCTGGGGTAACCCTGCCCATCCCATCCAGTCCCAACTGGCCTCTTCAGCGTGGCCCCAAAGCTCCTGATTCTCTTCTCTGGGCCAATCAGAACAAGTCTAATCTACTGGATGTCTGACAGCCCTTCACATATTTGAAGACAGCTACTGTGCTGTCCCCCACCCTAACCCCCACCTAGTCCTCTCTGATCCAGGCCCGATGTGCCAAGTGCCATCAGCCAATCCTCGTGCCAACATCCTGGCATCGTCATCCCCGACTCCTCACGATCTCCCCCCTCCATATCCAACCTGCTGATGAGGCCTGGCGAATACTTCTGTCCCCTCCACTCTATCCACTCTATCCTCTGCCCCTTTCACCCACCAAAGTGATTTTCCTAAAACATGGGTCTGACTGTGTCACCCCCTACTCCATAAACTCCAGTGGCTCCCTATTACTTTCAGGACCAAATACAAAACGCCTTGCTTCGCATTCAAAGCCCTTCATCACCTGTCCCCTCCTCCCTTCCCATTGTTCTTCCACCTACCCCGAATAGCGGAATCTTCCCTCCAGTGACACCGGCCTCCTGGCTGTTCCACAGACAAGAGCCTCCATTTCCCCACTCTGCTGCCTCCATGCCCAGAATTCCTTCCCTCCTCATCTCTGCCTGCTGGCTTCCCTGGCTTCCTTTAAGACCCAACTAAAATCCCCCCTTCCACAAGAGGCCTTCCCCAACACTTCTGAAGTCTAGTGTCTTCTCTCTCTGCTGATTATTTCCTGTTTATCCTGTTTAGAGCTTGTTTTTATGTATTTGTTTCCATGTTGTCTCCTCCTTAAGAGTGTGAGCTCTTTGTGGGCAGGGCTGTCTCTTGGCTTTCTTTGTACTCCCAGTGCTTTCCACACTGGCACATAGTAGGTGCTTAATAAATATTGGTCGCCCCCCTTTGGACACTCTCCAGCATATTGGTAGCCTGTGGTGTCCAGAGCTAACCCCAGCGTTCCGGATGAAGTCGGAGAAAGGCAGAGGACTGTGGGATTCTCTCCTCCGTTTCTCTGTCCCTTCCCAGGCAGCTCAAAGTCCCATCTCTCCTGGCTGGCATGTTGAGGTTGCTGTCCGCTAAAACCCCAAGATCTATTTCAGACAAACTGCTGTCTAACCAGGAAACTTTACCCTGCTCTTGGGTACCCAATTGTAAGACATTTTGTGTCTGTTGAATTTCATCTTACTAGAGTGTGATACTTTGGGTTTCAACATCTTTTTGGATCCTGATTCTGCTCTCAAGGGTGTCATCTGCAAATATGATGAACATGCCTTCTGTGACTTACATAGTTCACGAATACAAATGTTAAGCATACCAAAGCCAAGCACAGAGCCCTGGGGCACTCCATTGGAGACATCTTGCCAAGCTGATATCGATCCATTAATGACTGCTCTTTGTAGCTGCTCTTTCAGCTAATTCTTAATTCATCAAATTGTGTTATTGATAGCCTATACATTTTTTTATCCAAGAATATTTAGAGATACTTTATCAAATACTTTGCTAAAATCACGGTATTCTGTCAAAAAGGGAAATGGGGTCAGTCTGTCATGACCTGTCCTTGGGGAAACCAGGCCGGCTCTGTATAGACACAGTTTCCTTTTCTCAATGTTTGCCAACCGTCTCTTTAATGATCGGTCCCAGGGCTTTCCCAGGAATTAAAAGTCAAGCTCACTTCTTCCATTTTTGAACCCTGGGACATTCACCCTTCCATCATTTTCCATGACCTTTCACATGTCATTGAGGGGCTTGGCAATCATGCTTGCCCTTCCTCTCAGGACCCAAGGATAGAATTCAGCAGGATTTCTCAAGGGCTGCCAGGTGCATGCTGACTCGTTTCTTTCCTATCTTTGATATCAACTCTTGGGGAGCCACTTTATCCCCGGCAGAGAAAGAGAAGCAAACTCCCCCTCTGTTGTTGGTTATCGTCCTGTCTCTTCTTTGATCTTCCCTGGTGCAGCTCCTCTCACATCCCATCCCTTTTGCAGTGCCCTTAGCTTCCCTCTTCAGCCCCAGCTGCTTCTAAGCTTCAGCAATCTTGACGCCAGTTTTATCGGACTGTTCCAAACTCTTGTATCCATCTTGGGATCCCTGACCTTGCTTCTACCTTCTAGGCAGCTAGGTGGTGAAGTGGGTGAGAGTACTGTGCCCCTTGCGGCAGCCAGAAAAACAAGGCGAGCTCAAATCCATATCAGACACTCAACTAGCTGCATGAGCCTGGACAAGTCTTCTTCTTCTGTAAAATGGGCCTAATAAGGGCACTTACCTTACAGGTTAAGTGAAATGTGTACAGTGCTTTGTAAACCTTAAAGCACTATGTAAATGCTAGTTATTATTAATGTATATGTTTTAAAAATCTAAGTGGATTAGAGTCCTCTTCAGACACACCCCATATTTCCTCCTCATTGGAATTTGTGTCATCACTTTTTTTTTTTGGCTAGGCAATTGGGGTTAAGTGACCTGCCCAGGGTCACACAGCTAGTAAGTGTTGGTGTCATCACTTTTCATTCTTTAGCATTTCCTATTCCTTCTGGTCTGACTTCCACTGTAGAATGTGAGTCCGTAAGATTCTCCCTATTGTATACCAGCCTTCCTCTGAACCCTCTAAAATCTGCTTTCCTCATACCTAGGGTGTATGTCATATTGTTTCCGGGTTTCCTTTCCTCTGTCACACACTCTAGGAGGAAGTAGTCACTCCCCACTAAGGTTCTCGCCATTTCCACCCCATTAACCATTTCCTCCCTGTTAGTTAGAATCAGATTCCACATGCATTTTCCCCTTTTGAAGGATGAAATGATCATTAAGGCAAATCAGGAAGTATTCGTCGTCCTGTTTCGGTCAGAGAGTGCTCCAGTTTATGTCTGGATAATGGAAGCCCCCATCACTACTCCATCCCTTTGGTGCCAGGCTGGTGAGATTCCCACATGCTAATCTCAATGATTCCAGTCTACAAGCTTCCACAATCTTCTCTCTAATTCAGCCTCCTATTGAAGATTTCTAGTACTGCTAATTGCCAAGACTTTCACTTGCCTGCCACACTCAGAAGTGTGGAGCTAGGAGCAGGAGGGGTTGTGTGAGGGAGGCTGTTGAGGCACCGAGGTCCTGAGACTTTGGAGGCCACAGAGGTAACCAAGGGAGGAATGTCGTGAAGGCATGTCACTAGGAGTCTTTGGGACTGATACAGCTGACTGGAATAGCACAATGCTGAGTGAGGTCAAGGGTCAGGGGTCCAAATAGGAAGAACCCTGGACTTGGGGTCAGAGGACTCATCACTGATGGCTCCCCAATCTGTTATCTTCCTAAAGTGTAGTTCATACACCTTCCTGCTTTCTCTACCTGGTTCTCCCTTGTATGCTCCACTGATGAATGGGAGAGTGGGTCTCTCATCAGGCTGCTATTGACCAGCTTCCCCTCCCAACTGGTCTCCTCTCCTTCCCTGTAGGCCTACTGCTTGGCTCCTTTTGACCTCATCAAAGTTCGACTGCAGAACCAGACGGAGCCCCGGGCTCGACCGGGAGTGGCCCCATCCCAGTACAGGGGTCCCCTGCACTGTGCCAGGACCATCCTCCGGGAGGAGGGGCCCCAGGGCTTGTTTCGGGGAGCTTGGGCTCTGGTACTGAGGGATACACCTACTCTGGGCCTCTATTTTCTCACTTATGAGGGTCTCAGTTGGTGGCTTACTTCAGACAGTAAGGAACCTGGTGAGTAAAGGCTCAGTAGGGAGGAGGAGGGGCAGGAGGGGCCGAACACCTCATTTTTACAACATGGCTAGAGGATGTGGGGGTGGGGTGGGAATGTGCAGGGGTGTGTAGGGAAAGAGATACGACACTTTGCTGCTTCCATGATGGGACAGGAAGGTGGATGCCCTCATTCCAAGATGGCAGCACTCAGAGGAGGAAACACTTGGGCTCTCAGGTCTTTCTTCTCTGTTTGTCAATTGCAGGCTCAGCTACAATGCTGGTGGCTGGAGGCTTTGCAGGGATAATATCCTGGACCACAGCCACTCCTTTGGATGTGGTCAAGGCACGGATGCAAATGGATGGGCTTAAGCAGCGAGAGTACCGGGGGCTGCTAGATTGCATGGTGAGCAGCGCTCGGCAAGAAGGGCCAGGCGTCTTCTTCAAGGGATTGACCCTCAACAGCGCCCGGGCCTTTCCTGTCAATGCCGTGACCTTCTTCAGCTACGAGCATCTCCTCCGGCTCCTGAGCTGAGCTTTCTGGGTGGTGTCAGTTGCTCCCCCAGCAAGTCCTAACTCTGAGAGACTGAATCCCAATTTGGTACCCCAAATCTGGTGTCCGCAGTGGAGGAAGGAGGCCAGCCAATCTGCCTCCACTACCTAAACTGGGCAAAATGACTTGTTCCTTTGGTGGCAGGAATCGGGTTCCAACTGGCTTGGATAGAAGTGACCCACCAAGAATGGGATGGAGGGAACACAGGCAAGCATACAGGACAACCAGCAGACTGCTCTGCGCCTCACCTGCCTTGTCTGTACGGTGCCGGGGGCAGGGTGATGGTGGTGGCCTGCATGGCCACTGAGGGCCCTTCCAGCTCTCGATGAGGATCCCGAGAGAGGGAGGTGATGCGTGCTTACTTGTATGATCTGGGTCTGACCACTGCCTCACATCCCAGTCCCTCCCCTAGGGCTTAAGAGAATATCATCAAAAGTTGCCACGTGTGGCCAAAAAACATCTCCCACTGCAGCCAGCCAGGAGACAGGCCTGTCCTCAGCGGACAGCAAGCCCGACCCTGAGTTCACACCCGAAGCCTTTCTCGCCTGGTAGGACCTGCTACAGCTGATGCACCACAGTTGAGAACCCGACGCCTCCTCTACCCTGCTGGAGGTTGGCATAAGTGGTGGGGGTGGGTCATAAATAAAGGCTCATTCCTTTCCCCTTCACTTCTCCTCTTTCTAGTCTTAGTGGACCAGAAACCGAATGAGCCAGTATCTTTCCTGCTAACATACGAGCTGGAGAGTAGCTCTTCCTTACATTTGCCTTGGCCTTGGTCAAACCCTGTGTCTGATTTGGGTTTCTACATTTTAAAAATGGTAAGGAAATCAAAGGGTTAGAAACATAAGCCCTGAGGAGAAAGACTAGCAGCATGGAAGCTCATTATTGTGGAAAATAGAAGGCCAAGCAAAGACTTCATGGGCGTCTCCGGAAATATAAGGAATTCTCACGAGCCTAGAACATTAACTAGTTTATCTCCAGCGAGGACAAAAAGAGAGGTCAAGGCTATTATGTTTCACCAAGAAATTAAGATTAGATCCAAGGAAGAACCATGTGCCTGTAAGAAAACTCAACACTGGAAAAGCTCCTGAGGGAGGAAATAGAATCTTTATTCTTGAAGACCTTTTAAAAATAGAAATCAGTTCATCCCTGACCTTCCTAGAGGCAGGGGCCAGAGAAGATGACCTTCCAGCTCGGTAATTCTAGGGGAAAGATTACTCTGATTCTACCTAGAGAGCACTAGCTACAGGGTCAGAAGACTAGGGTTCAGATCCTGGCTTGGCTGATTGCTAGATCTGCTACTTCCTCGCTATGTAACCTTGGGCAAGTCATTGCTGAGCTTCCCAGCATCATCCGTAAAGGGAACAGTGGACCCCATGCTCCCTTGCAGCTCTTACTCGTCTGATCTCATTATTAGTTCAGAAGACACTCCCGGCTATGGTTTTCCTTTGGGTTCTTCCTCCTGAGCCCTGTAACAAAGCGGGTCAGTGACAGCAGGGCACTGCCTAACCTAAAGTCTGAAATGGAAATTTCAAGGGGTTTTGGAGTATTTTCTTACAGTGGCTCAAAATCTTGGGGCGAAAAAAGGAGGGATGAGGAGGAAAACCATACCTGTGTAGTCTTGAATCCCAAAGTACCCTGGAACAAGGGACTGTCCTCAAACTATTGAATGCTTCCTTCCTCCCCCATTCTAGCTGAATAACAAATCTGTATAAAGTTGTAAATGAATAATCATAAGGTTGCTTATTGCTTTAAAAAAATGAATGCGCTGAGACCACCATACCCATAGCCAAACCCAGTATTAAGGGTCAAGGAGATGCTGGTGTCGAGTAAGTGCCAAGGGCAGGCTTTTCCCAGGCTGGCTTGTCCCTGAAGCTAGGAGCCTTTCTAGGGCCCAGTGCATCATTTGGGGTGATAGACCACTCCCTGGACCCAGGGAGTGAGGATAGCTGCAACCCCAGGCCGTGATTTCCTCCCACACTCTCCATCTTGCTCTCCTTAGTCATTTACTACCCCAGGATTGGCAAGAAAAACACAAAAATCCCTTGAAACTCTGCCCTTTACAGCTGGTGACTTCTCTTCGGGCTCTTGGTTTGAGGCGATCTTACAGCCAGAGCTCCAAGGTGCAGAGGGTGATGTGCCCAAAGTCATCTGGCAGAGCTCTCCCAATATCAGTCGGACTCAGTGATTTTTATGCGAACGTACTTCCTATACAGGTACCAATGCACACCTCGGCCTTTAGGGTAGCAAAGGAAGTCTGCTATTTTCCTTGACCCACAGTGACTTTGGAGACCCAGGTTGAGTTAGAAGGTCTGTCTCTTCCCTGGTCACCAGTGTCCTCTCCACTAGTCTAGAAGTTCTGAGCTTTGAAAGAGTAACAGGACTGGCCAGATGTCCTCATCAGGCGGTCAGCCCCCTGACCTGTTTCTCCTAGGGAAAGGAGATGTCTACAAAAAGCCAAGGAAGAAGCAAGAGCTGAAAACTTTCTTTAGGAAAATTAGGGCCCTGGCCTTGACATGCCAAAGGACCATTCACTCTTGTTTTCTCTGTAGGACTCCCTGGTACACCACTCCTCTCCTTAGCTACTTGACAGTTATTTCTTGGACTCAATCTTTTCATGCTGGGGATATGTGCTACCGAGTGGTTAATGTGGCTTCCCCTTCACTTGAGGTGCTCTGGAATCCTTCTGAAAGAATATTCTTTTGACTCGTCCTGATTGGAAGCCTGAGCTGCAGCTCCACCCACCATGATCTTCGGGGGGGGGGGGGGGGGGGGGGGGGAAAGGCAGCAATCTGGAGTCAATGCTGAAAGGCTCAGCCTGGGAGCTGGGAAGGTGTCGGCGACCCGCCCTCTGCCGACTGCCCGAATCCCTCTGGTCTTGTACAAATGCCACCCAGGCTCCCCGTTTTAAGCCTTGATTGCCACCAGCAGAATTGGTTTTAAAAACAGAATTCATGGAGTTCTCATGCTGCCTGTAAAGCCTAGTAGATTCCCCATACCCAAGCTCTTAGTTTCCCTGTTGGTGGTTTCTGGTCTAATACCCTAGAATTTCCAAGAGGGTTAAAGTATTACTAGGCAATATATTCAGAATTCTCTGCGCCACTTCTGCTCAAGGATGAAGAAGCCTTCACAGCCTGGCCTTGGGTGTCCCAGCTTCTCTCCTCTCAACATGAAGAAGCCTTATTTCCATGGGAAAGAAATCCCCAAGTGCCCTCTGTGAGCGTTTCCACGGGAAACAAGAAGGTGGGGACTCTGATGGGCCTGGGGGGCCCTCACTGGTAGCACATGCGTTCTGCCTCCTCTTCACAGTCATAAAATTTCCCAAAAAGTTCAGGGGAAGCTCCGTTACACTCAAACCATCGCCGCAAGGTGCCCAGTGCCCGCAAGGCATCTGCTTTGGTCGGCAGAGGCACGAAGCCGTCGTCCCTGTTCTCCTCCTCGCCCTCACTGATCACTTCTTCCTTGCATCGTCCCTTGTCTGCCTCCTCACCCTCCAGGTCCACAAAACGGGAAAATTCTTCAGGTCTCAGTCCATCGGGCAGGGGGGGCATCTTGGGCACTTCTCTCGTAGACGGAGCAGTTCTGCTGGGCCATAGGCCAGCGAGGGCAAAGCTGCTCCTGATGAAGCTGGCGGGCACTCTGTCCCAGGCGGCTGCCATCATATGCAAGGCATCGAGCACCGTGATGCCTGCCCCAGCATCGGCCAGAGACGTGCCCTCTGTCTCCCCTCGGAGAGCGGCCAGCTTACTCAGGAGGCGGTGCCGGTAACGGGTCTTGAAGTCCCGCACCACCGGAGTGGGTAAGCAGGGCATGGTACCATCAGCAGGCAGAGGCAACAGCCTCACGTGCTGAAGCTCAGGCAGGTCTGCACCCTGCCTGGCCGGGTGGGCAGTCAGCAACAAGGCCACGTGTCGGCCTTGCTGCCCCATGTCCTGGTCCAACTGGGCCAGCCAGTCTGCCCATGGGATCCCTGGGCCTGGGCGGTAGAGGACAGGCAGGGCCTCACTGCTGACCCCAAAGAAGCACCGCGGAGAAGGCTGACGGCCTCCCACGACCATCAGCCGACGCTTCTCTGTCCCTCCACTGTTGGCACACAGTAACACCTGTAACTGATCACTCGACACCACCCTACCTGGGACTGCCCGATACAACAAGGGCACCTCGGTGCAGCCAAATATATCATCTGGGGAAAAGTCTTTCAGGGTAATGGGAGTATGGGGGTCAGAGCCCAGGGGAGGAGGCTCTGGGGAAGTCCGAGGAGGAAGAGGAGGAGGAGGGAGGCCGTGGCGGGCCCCCAGACCCACGTTGTTGCGGCGCTTCCAGCGCACCAGCCAGCCGATGCTGGGCACAAAGTGCTGGCCCATGAGGTCAGCCAGCTCCTTGGCTTTGTGCAGCAGCATGGGGCCCGTGATGTCCCAGGCCTTGGCCCGCGCGATATGGTACCAGCACAGGAGGGCCTCGTCGATGCCGCTGTACTTGGACTCTCGCTTGCGTTTGCGCTCCCGGTTGGCTGTGCCGCTGCACCAGTCCGCCAGCAGTTTCTCCTTATTCTTGCAAATCCGGGAGATCTGAGGCTGAGAGACTTGGAAACGTCGGGCCACCTCCGACTGGGACATCTTGGACTCATCCAGGAGCTCGAGCACCTGGATCTTCTCTGCCAGGGACAGGGCGTGAAGCTTCTTCTTGCCGCCCAGTTCCATGGCTTCTCGGGGGTACCTGCAAGTGGGGAGCCACGTAAGACAGGTGGGCAGGGCCAAGAGAAGGAAAGAGGGAGGTGGGGATGGATGGAGAAGGGCCAGCGTGGGGAAGCGATGGGAGAGAGGACCAAGAGGGCAAGAGAAGCAGGCAGGGGAGAGGAGGGGAGGAAGAATAAAAGAGGTAGGGAGAGCTGGAAGGGATCTTACAGGGGAGCAGAAGCCTTTATGCAGCACCTACTATGAGCCGCTGTGCCTACTGTGCGCAGCACTGTTAGCAATGCTATCTTGACCAAGCGCTTTACTTCGTGCTAATATTACCTATTAACACTATCCCATCTGACCTACAATCTGGTCCAACGTTCTTTACAGACAGATTTCTCCAAAGTCACCTGGATCCTAAGTGGCAAAGCAGGGAAGGGGCTGGAGGAAGAAAGATGGAGAGGGGCTAGATGGGGTGAGGAAGAGATGAGGAGGAGAGCGATGGCAGGAGGACCCGGGGGAGAGGAAGATGATGGAGGAAAGGAGGGGCCGCCGGGAGCTACGAGGGAGGCGGCGCTGGGGCAGGTGGGGACACAAAGGGAGCAGATGGGGAAGCCACTGAGTGGGGGAGGGGAGGGGCAAGGGGGGCACCCCGTGGGGCGGGAGAGGGGGAGGGGGCCACCAGACTGCGGGAGTGGAGGCCAGGGAGGGGTTGACCCCCAAGAACGGGGAGGGGGAGTCAAGGGCGGGGGGTGGACCAGACAAGGGGAACGGGACCAAAAGTAGGGGAGGGGGACAGCAGTGGGGGAGGGGAGGACAAGAGTAGGGGGGAACAAGAATAGGGGAGGGGGGACAAGAGAGGGAGAGGATGGAGCCCAAGAGCGGGGGAGGGGGGGTCAAGGGTCGAGAAGGGCTGGAGGACCCACAAAAGTGGGGGAGAGGAGGAAGGGGCGCGGGGGTTCCCCTAGCATCCCCCAGCAATCCCCGTCACCCACCTCCCGGGTGCGCTCCCGCCCCCTGGGCCCGGTCCCTGCGGCGTCGGGCTGAGGGGACCTTGTGAGGAGCGGAGGCGCTCCGCGAGACGCCGACTCCGGCCCGGCCCCGCTCGGCTGTGCCCGGCCCGGCCCAGCCCGGCCTGGCTCGGTCTGCTCCCCGCTCCGGGTTTTCCCGGGCTCCGGGACGAGGGGAGGGACAACCACTCCGGTACCCAGAAGCCACAGGGCCCTTCCCTCCAGAAGCAGATGATTGGCTCTCAGCGCGGCCCAGTCCCGCCTCCAGCTGGCCTCCATTGGCAGCCGCCGAAGGGACGGTTTAGCCCAGCCACAGCCTGGCCGCCTCGGTACAAAACGGGCATTGGCCCCGCCCCCCGAGGGGCGGGGCGGAGGAGCGGAGAAAAGCAGGTGCTGGAGGCGGGCCCTCAGGGTATTGGGCGGGGTTTGGGGAGGGCTTTTATGCGGCTAGACCGGGCTGGGGAATGAGGCGAAAGGCAGGTGCCAGGGGCGGGCCTTCCGGGTGATGGACAGGACCAGGAAGTGAGGAGGACGGCCGGTGCTAGGGGCGGGGCCTAAGGGAATGGGGGGGCCACAGGCCGGTGCCAGGGGCGGGCCTTTGTGGTGATGGACAGGATGGGGGCGGGATACAGGCAGGTGCGGAGGGGAGGGCCGCGGGACCGGGGGATGTTGGGGGGGGCGAAGCGGAAGCACTCCGCGAGACCCCCCGCTGGGGGCGGGCGCTTCCCTAAGGCTTTTGTCCGGGCGCAGGGGAAGATGGGGCTCAGGGCCGGGCACCCCTGGGCCGGCGGACAGCCCCTGGAGAAGGCGCTGCTAGAGGACGGTGCAGCCTTGCTCGGCTGGGCTCGGGGGGACGTTGCAAAGAGGCAGATTTGGGCTTGAGGTCAGACCCCTCCCCCCAGCCGGGGCTTCTTGGGGGTCTTGTAGCAGACCACTTGATGGGGATGTTGTGTTGGGAGGGTCTCTGAGGGCTCTGTGTGAGGACGCGGAGCTCAGTGAGGGTGTCTGAGTAAGGGGGTGCCCAGATGCCTCGGGGGGGCTGAACTGGGGGTGCAGGGATGAGGGGCAGAAGGGGAGAGTAGGGGAAGAGAATGGGGCAGACAAGAGCTGGGCTCCGATCCGGGGGGCTGCTCGTTCCCTCTATTCAGAACTGTAACTAGGGTGGGACAGTCGGGGCTTTATCCGTAGTCTGGGGCACTTCTAAGATAGCTGCACCTCGGAAGAGATCCTCCTCCCCTTGAGTGACGGCAGCTTTGCCCTAGAACCAGATTTTTGCCCCCAGGCCATTGCTCCTGTGGTCCCCAACCACCTTGCTTCTTTGCTTCCTCAACAGGGGTGCACTGAAACCTTGTAGTAAGTCAGGGTTCACTTCCTCCTCAGGTGACCTTTCTCCCCAGCTTCTCCTTGCCGGAGGTGCAAATAATCCTAGTTACAGCTCTACATCTGCTGGCTCACCTATATTGTCAGCTTAAACAGAAAAATCCTTGCTGATGGGGTGCCAGTCCAGGGGTGGCTAGGTGGTGCAGTGGATAGAGTGCCAGCCCGGGAGTCAGGAAGACGCATCTTCCTAAGTTTAAATCAGGCCTCAGACACTTGCTAGCTGTGTGACCCTGTTTGCCTCTTCTGTCAATGAGCTGGAGAAGGAAATGGCAAACCGCTCCAGTATCTTTGCCCAGAAACCTCAAACTGGGTCACGAAGAGTTGGGCCTGACTGAAAACAACTGAACGGCCACAGTCCCTTTCAAGAGGCTGCAACATCAGGGCCCGAACCAGAACAGACAAGTCTTTGTGCGTTTGCATCCAAACCAAAAGCCCATGGTATGACACACACGAAACCCACATAAGATCTGAACCTTCAAGTTCCAGGCTAGGAGTGAACTGGACGGAGTTCAGCCACTAGCTTTCACGTCTTGTCCGTGTGTTTCCTCGGATAGGAGAGAGAGCCCAGTGACCAGTGAGGGCTCGAGAAGATTTCTCTCCTGAGGTCTTCTGGTTGCCCTTGCTTGCTCATGACTAGGGGAATGCAGAGGGAGGGCAGAGAAAGACCCTCAAGTCTTCCACATGCCAACATCAGATACTGCTCTCCAAGGTGAACATACACAGAATCCACCCAAGACCAGCCTGGGTTTTGGTGCCCTGGGCACCATCTTCAACAAGTTATGCCTTGCCAGAGAAAGCTTTTTCCCACCCTAGGGGGAGTTAAGAATCTCCGAAAATATCCTACGGTTCTGCCTGGTGAGCACCCACTCGGCAGGTTCTCCCTTGCTAGCATAGCTTGACACGTGACCCTCAAGTCTGGCCAAGGCCTAGCCTAACCAACTATGCACAGACCTGTCACCACTGCTCAACATTTGGGTGGCTTCCTACCCCCGGGATCGAAACCAAACCGGATTCAGGATGCCTTTCCCAAGCTTGTTCCACGTCATTCACCCTCACGCACTAGATAAGATATGCTTGTCTATCTTCCCTCTCTGTGCCTTTAAAAGACCTGGGCTGCGTCCCCACCCATCCAAGGCCTAGAACCCACATTTTCCTCACCCAGAATCCCTAAAAATAGTAAATCAAGCCCTGATTCATAACGTTTGCTGATTTCTGAGGTGTAAATGCTCAGACTGACAATTCACAGTTGGATCTGGCTCCAATAAGCATCCCCCACCGCCATCCCTTATCTTGTATTTTGTGCCCATTTATGTCAATAACGAAAGGGTGGAAGCTCCTTGAGGACAGGGAAGGTTCCATTTTGTCTTTAGCATCTGGCATAGTGCCTGGCACACAGTAGGTACTTAATGCTTGGTGACCGGTCATCTGGAGGCTGACCACTAGATGATGAATTTTTTGGCCAGGAGAACACAGGAAACAGATGCAGAACGACCCCCGGGCCTAGTTGCTGCTCCCGCAGGATCAGGCAGCGTGAAGAGGAAGACGTTTTCAACGCTACCCTGGCTCTGCCCTCTTCAGCCAGGCTGAACAAGGCCAACCCTTTCACAGGACAGACCTCCCCAGTACTGAAAATGGTTCAGCTTCTCTTCCTGCTGCTCCAACCGATCTCACCCGGCTTGACCTCATGGCCATCCCGTGCGGCCCCCTCACGGTCATCAAGGTAACTGCAGCTCTGGTGCCAGGATGCTGCCAAGGCTGCCGGGTCTTCACGGGGTGCTTGGGACCAAGTCGGCACAGACCGTTCAGCTCGGTAGGTGGGATTGACAGATGAGAGTCCAAAAGCCTCAGACCTTGGATGCTGGGCGGGGTGACGTGCTAAGGGTTCCCTCCCCGCCCATTTATTAATGGCTGCCCCCAATAAAATCCCAAACATCACAGCCATGTCTGGATATATTTCTCCTTCCACCGAACCTCACCTCCTAACAAAGAAAATGCAAAGTGTCAGACAAAACAGCTGGCAGCCAGCCGCCCCCATTCAGAACAGGCAGTGTCCCAGAACACTTTCTTCTTGAAGAGTCAGGAGGCACTGGATGGGAAAGGGGTGGGTGGTCCTGAGGAAACCAAAGCACCAGTCGGACCTGGACCAGTCCCTTCAGCCACCGAGGGCAATCCCCTTCAACAAACCCAATAAAGCGGCAGAGGCTCCATGTAAAAATGTTTATTGTACTAATGTCTGGAATACAGGAACTTAAAAAAACACACCTCAACTCCAAAGTGACAGTGAGAGAGGCCCAGCAGAAAGGGCTCCCCAGGGGCACTGCTCCCGCACCACTACCAGTCTCACCTGGCAGAAGCCTGAGGAGCCAGGGGCAGCAAGGCCTTCCCAGCTGCTAGCAAGCGTGCGAGGAGAGGAGGGGATGGCCGAGGGGCCCCCCTGTGACTTAGGAGCTTGGGTGCATGGGGTGGGGGCCTGGGGGCTCCCAATTCCATTGAGGGCAGAAGGCTGAAGGCCCAGGTAAGGAGGAGGAAGAACAGAAAGGGGATTTTGGAGGTAGGCTTGAAGTAGAGTTAAAAAACAGGCACATTATCCAACTTCTCCCTCTGGCCCCCACACTGCTTGGATGGCCCCCTGATGCTTCCCTTCTCCCCACAAAACAAAAGAAGAACAAGGAGAAGGGGAATTGAGGAAAGAGAGTGGACGCACAAGGTAGAGAATCACTTTTGCCACTAAAGAGGGCTATGGAAGATGAGCTGGGAGGGAGGAGTCAGGCTGCGGCTACGGCAGCACCAAGGGGCTGGGGTGCCCGAGTGCATCATGCCCTGCCCCAGGTGCCCTTCGGCAGCAGGCACACAGCGCCACGGAGAGCCTCCCTGCAGGGGCGGGGGGGGGCAAAGTGGAGAGGCAGGGGAGAGCCAGAGAGTGCCCCAGGCTTGCCCAGCTCATGCAGCCCCTCCTGGATGCCCTCAGAAAGGAGGGAGGGCAAACCCTAGGGGCAGAGTGGGCAGAGCTGGGAAAGAAGTGAGCTGCCCTCCTGCTCCGGTGTGGAGGGCAGAGCTGAACCCTGTGAGAACCAGGGCCTGGGCCCAAGGCAGGCAGAGTGAATGCACTTTATGGAGAGCAAAGGAGTGAGGAGAAGCCAGGGCCTGTCTCTTCCCAGGGGCAGCCTGTCTCCCCCACCTTCAGGAGGGGCTGGGGCCAGACGGGGGGATCCACAGTGTCAGCTGCCAGTTCAGCCTGCCTGCTGCCCCAGACAACCTGGCACCACCCTCCCTTGGCCTGCCAAAGGGGAGGACGGGAGAGGAGGAACTGGAAAACGAGAGAGGTTTGAAAGACAGCCCTGGACGCAGGAGGGGATTGGGGGTGCCTGGGCTCCCGGCCACATCAAGAAGAGTGCTGGTTCTGGTAGATGGAAGCCTTCTCCTTTAGCAGGTCCAGACACAAATGGCAACTCCAGCTCCCTGCAGAGGAGAACAGGATTACACAGCCTGGCGGCCAAGCTGGCGCAGGCACGGAAGGCTAGGATTCCTGGGAAACACCACAGAGTTGTACCCCTTTATCTGTTGTTGTTCATTCATGTTTGACTCTTTGTGATCCCATCTGGGGTCTTCTTGCAGAGATACTGGTTTGCCATTTCCTCCTCCAGCTCATTTTACAGATGAGGAAACTGAGGCAAACAAGGTGAAGTGACTTACCCAGGGTCACACAGCTAGCGTCTAAGGCTAGAATTGAACCCAAGAAAATGTGTTCCCGAATCCAGGCTGGGCACTCTGTGCCCTATGGCACACCCTAGCTGCCCACAACGGGTTCCAGGTCAGGCAGCTACATGGCAGCACTGCACGTGCCCCAAGTCCTCTGCGGGATTCCCTCCAGCCCCGTCTACCTCAGTCAAACCCCCACATCCGACCTGTACAACTCGGCAATAGTTAGGGGCCAAAATTAAAATAGGCCAAACTTCGGGCTACAGATAGGTTAGACTAGAGCCAGACTGACTGATTGGGTGCCGTGGGTCACGTGTCAAACAAGAGAGTGGCAACCCTACAATTCTTTTTTTCTTTGGCGAGGCGATCAGGGTTAAGTGACTTGCCCGGGGTCACCCAGCTAGTAAGTGTTAAGTGTCTGAGGCTGGATTTGCACTCAGGTCCTCCTGACTCCAAGGCCGGAGCTCTATTCACGCACCACCGAGCTGCCCCCACCCGACATTTTTCGAGGGCCGCCTGAAATGCTTTGGCAGCCACAAGCAGCCTGTGGGCCATGTGTTCTGCAGGCCTGCCCTACACCCTTTGGAGTGAAGATTCTTCACCTCCCACAAACCTCTTCTCCGAATCACGTCTTTAGAGGCGTAAGAAGACAAAGGAAAGCAACTCCACTGCAATATAGTTAGTAAAATATTTAAAAACATCCATGGACCCCAGGCTGTCGGTTCTGAAGTCCTGGCCTGTGACAGTCCCGTATCAAAGTCACAACCAGCACCGGTCCCCACTGGGGGGACCGACCTCCTCTTCTGGGTGACTTCGGAAAGACCCCAGAGGCCCAGGTCAGCGGCCAAGCCCTCCCTAAGCTCAGGGAGCCCCCTGAATCTGCTGAGAACAGTGATGAGGCCTTCACCGAGACAGTGGACCCTTCCCTTTCCTCACTTCCTGAGGGAAGACCTAGCACTCACTGGGCACCATCGATGTAGAGCCGGAAGGGACGCTGGAGGTATCCAGGCCGATCCCCTCATCTCCTAGATGAGGAGACTCTGAGCTAAACGGCTGGGCCAAGACCTGAAGGCAGGTCCTCAGCCTGCAGACTGTTGTGAGATGGTTCATCTTCTTCCATCCACGCTGCCTTCCCCGCCCTGCCCCATCCTTCTCTGGTCTCGGTAACCTCTCTCTCGGGGGCTGGGCAAGAAACAAAAGCTCCAATCTACTCCTTCCTTTCAGGGCTGGGGTGCCTCTCTTCCCCCCAGAAGGGCTGGCTGGTGGGTCCCCCCAGTGCTTAGCACCTCTCCTACAAGATGCCGTGCTAGGGGCCCTCTCCAACCCCGAACCCAACTCCAACCTGCCACTTTCCGGTCAGAGGTTCTGTCCTTCTCCCAGGTTGTAGTTTTGGGGTCTCTCTCAGGCCACAGACCTCCTCAGCCGCTACGCTGAACTCTCTGAGGACCTCCCTCGTGTACATTTTCAGGCCCACATCACTTCATACTATAATGGCCTCCTGATCGCCCCCCTTCATGCGCCCCACTTTCTCCCTCTACTCAGGCTGTGCCCCACATCCGGAACGCACTCCGTCACCTCTGCTTTTTGCAATCACTCGTTTAATTCAGGGAGAAGCCACGAAGCCTGTCCTGACCCACCTCCCCCAGCTGCTCGGGTCTTCTTCCCCAATCACATCCAATTTCTCGTGCCTACACGCCGCCCCAAAACAACATAAGGTCCTTGAAGGCAGGGACTGTGTCTTTTTTTGAGAGAATGGTGCGCGCACACGGCAGGTGCTTAATAAGCGCTCCCTGATGGGCCCAGGCCTCACTAGGGACACTCACCTTCAGGTGGCTCCGACATCGAGGGGGTGAGACAGTACATATGGTAGCCACGATCGCAGTCGTCACAGAAGAGCAGCTGGTCCTGGTCAGTGGGGGCGAAGAGAAGAGGGGGCAGGGAACCGGGGGTGATTAACAGGCCTCGGTGCAGCCGCGAGCGGAGGGGTCAGAGGGACGAGGGTCAGGGGAGCCTGTGCGGGGAGCAGCGGGGGCCTTGGGCCCGCCCCGGGGGAGGACCCGGAGGGTGACCGCCACGGGGAGGGAGCTCCCAGGAGCGCACTCACGTCATTCTCCGAGGTGCCGCAGAGGTTGCAGCATTTACACTCGATGCACTGCCAGCGGTAGGTCTTCACGGCAGCCATCATGACAGGGGTGAACTGGAGGCAGGATGGGTGCCCTGGGGGGAAGAGAAGGGGAGGCCTGCCACGTCCGCCACCCTCATACCTCGGGACAGGACGGCCGAGAGTGACCCTTCTACAGCCACACGGAGCCGGCCTGGCAGAGACCTCGCCCGCTCGGTGGGACCTGAGCAGTGCCACGAGGAGGCAGCGGGGGAGACCCGCGCTGCAGGCTTCCCTCAGGAATGGCCGCCCCCCGGGCTGCCCGCTGAGGTACCCGAGCGGCCGCAGTCGGAGCAGGACACCAGCTCCTCGGGCTGGCCCGTCTTCTTGTTGATCTTGGAGTCTCCCAGACAGAAGTCGCAGTAGTTGTTGGGCAGGGCCAGGCCATCAGGGCCCTTCTTGGCTGCGGGGGGGAAAAAAGAAAGCGGTGGGGCCGACTTCTCCGGCTGATGGGCCCCCTGCAGAGGGGAGGGCAAGGCGAGAGCCAAGGCCCGCTCTAGAGAAGGAGGGAGGACAGGCTCGGGGACAAGGGGCTGGGCCCACGAGCTGCACGATGCCTGCCTGCCTGGGGCGGCTGGCCCATTTCTCCCCCCAGGCCCCGCCCCAACGATCTCCTTACATTTCTGCTCCTCAGACCTCTGGGACACGGGGGTGGGAGGCTGAGAGTCTTCCTTGTCTTCGCCCTCCTCCTCGGCCAGGTGGGAGTGAGCGTAGTGGTAACTGAGGCCCGGACGGTTCTTGTAACGCTTCCCACAGACTGGGGAGAGGATGGCAGAGAAAGGCGTGATGATCCAAGCACCCCTTCCTTGCTCCCTACAGAGTCTGGGGCTCTGTCAGGGTGCAAGGAGACACCCCTCCTCCCTCCCCGACCCGGAACATCAGCTCGGTTTGGGGACAGGGCTTTAATGGATGTTACTGATGACGGAAAAGGGGAGGCTCCCCTCTCTCCTTGCTCATCCCACCCTCCGTAGCAGGCCCCATTTATGGCCAGCCGGCTGCTCTGGAGCCTGGGCCTCTCGCCTCATCCCTGCACAGCCAAGAGGTGCCCCAGGCCAAGAAGAAGGGGATGGGAAAGAGGGAACCTCTCTGGCTGGCCGCTGGAAGAGCGGAGGGGCAGGAAGCAAGAGACCGTTTCCTAAGCATGCTCTCGGAACCGGGGCCCAACAGCTCACTAAACTGTCAGGGAACCCACCAAACTTCCCACCTAAAGTGAATGGAGCCAAGTGGTCCCAGGCAACACAAGTGGGAGAAGCTGTGGGCAACTGAGCAGAATCATGGCAAGGTAGAGGGTAGTGGGGGAGGCCAGCAAGGTTAGCTTGTGGGTGACAGGGCTCAAGGGGGTGCTAGGAGAGTCAGACCCATTAAGGGCACTGCCTCACGGTCAGCCAGGACTCGTGGGGATGCCTAGAGAAGAGAGGCAGAATGTGCCAGGGGTAGATCAGGAATCCCTCCCGTCTTTTCCCATGTCAGGTTTCTCCCGTGCTAGCCCCCGGCTCCCCCCCAGCCCCGCAAGCTTGCCCTCAGTCTCATGGTGGAGGGAGGGAGGGGAGAACAGGCGAGGAGAGAGGGGGACACGAAAGGCATTGATTCCCCACCACCAAGGGTTACTTCAGGGGGACAGTAGGCCCCCTTCCACCCACCGTAGCCCCCACTGTAACTAGTTTCCTTAAACTCTCTTTAGAAGCCATCCAACGCCAGGGCCCCGAGTGCCAGGGGAGCAAGTCTGTGCATGACACGTGGGGGCAGAGACAGGTGCAGCAGAGCAAAGACTCCCTCCCTGCCCACCCCCCACCCCAGCCCCCTGCCATTCCAGAGGTTTTCAAACTAGCGCTGCAGGAGAAGACAGAGGCAGGAGGAGCGTCGAAGGAAGGAGGCAAGGGAAAAGGAAACACAAAGGCAGAGTGCCGAGAGAGGACGGCTACCTCTCTGGGGTGCTTTCGAGGTATGCTTTTGTTTGAAACTATCTGAAAGACAGAAAGAACAGTCGTGAGAGGAAGGCACACACACGCGCCCACGCACACACTCACACACTCGCACACACACACAAACGACAGGAGCAGCAGCTGCAGCATAAGAGCCCAACGAGGAGAGAAGCCTCCGAGCGTGGGGGCACTTGGAGGGACGGGGGGGTGGGGCAGGAGAAAGAGAGAAAACAGAGAAAGGAAGAGAGAAAAATTTGCGTTCAAAAAACTGAGGTGGGGGCTCCAGGACCAATGGGCCCCGCCACGTGGCCAGCTAGATGCCTCCCAGAGCGTGCCCCCTTGGTACGGGAGGCCTCCCGGCAGCTACGGGATGGGAGCACGTCAGAAGGTGGGATGACAGCCTGGGCTTGCGTGCCGAGGTGGGCACAGTTCAGGCGGTGAATGCCTTCTTCTTCCCTCCCCCCCCCCGACAGGGGGCCTGCCCCGTCCTCTCCGGCCCCCCCCCCCCATGCCGAGGTACTCACTGTCACACGCGTAGGGTTTGTCCCGATCCTCCAGGATGGCGGCGTCCAGCTTCTTACGGGCGTTGCTCACGCCTTTGCCCTGCCAATGGGAACGAGGAAGATTCTGTCACCCGGGATCTCAGGTCCTGCTTAGCTAAGCTTCCTCAGAGGTGGCTGAGAACCTCTCCACACTCAGTCGTGCTCCCCTTTCGCTGCGCCGAGCACTGTGGGAGGGATGGACCGGAGCACCCCCCCAGCTTTTCTCGGGGCTGGGAGAAGAGGCAGGCAGGGCCTGCTCCGGCTCACCTTGGCCTTGCCCTTGCCCCGACGCTTGGGCGTATCTTCCTCGTAGTCCTCATCGTCCAGATCATCCAGAAAGTCCTCAGGCTCCAGGATCCGCTGGGGGAGGGGAAGGTTACGATGGGTGGGGAGAGCGGCAAGGACCCCAAACCAGAGGGCCAGGGGGCCACCCAGCCGAGGCTGCCAGGCATGGCACGTGCCCCCTCGCCCGCTCAGCTGTTCCCCTGCCAATGGGAGACGAACGTAACTCGGACGTCTCTCCCTCCTTTCCCAGGGTTCCCACTGAATTGGGGGAAAGCCTGAAGCAGGAAAGAGCAAGCAGAAGTGGCAGCTGAGAGCTTACGTGTTCCTGGACGGTTCAGGGACGGACGTGACAAAGACACGCTCTATTGGCCCGTCCCCCTCCCACTCTGGAAGTCCCTCTAGCTGGTTTAACCCAGGCTGCCCCAGCGGCCTTCCGACGAGGGGCCACGTGGCCCCTGGGGGGCCCCTCCAACGAGGGGGAGAAGCCGCTACCTTCCTTGCCCGGCTGTTAGTAACCGGGAACTCCCCCAGGCTGTCATCATCCGCCTGGGGATTGGGGGCACCCCGCTTCTCAAGGGGGTCGGTGCGCAGCAGGGCCTCCAAGCTGCTTCCGTCCTGGGAGATCAGTCCTTCCTTCTTCAGGGTCTGGTCTGTATCTGGAAGGAGAGCCAGGGTACACTGACATGGACGGGAACAGGGTAGGTAGCCCTGAAGTTATGCCCACTAGAAGTAGAGGGCCCTCGTTCACCTCTGCCCTCCAACTTCCCAGAACCAAGAGTCTCCACGTTTCCGACACGCTCTCCCCCTTCAGCCTGTTTTTCAGCCCCAGACCGTGGCACTGCCCTGCTGGACCACAGAGGAATACCGCTCCTACCTGGCTTGATGGATGGGAAGGTGAGTCGGGGGTCTTCAGGAGGGTGGGCTCGGCGCTTTTTCCGCCAACGCCGGGCAGGATAAGAGTACAACTGCCCTGAGGCCAGCCCTGTGGGAGATGATCTGGGTCAGTAACCTGAGAATGAGAATGCCTTCTGGGCCCATGAGACTCCCTGCTGCTCACTTTGAGGCTGGGTGGGGGGGGGAGGGGGGAAGGAGGGGAGACGAACAACAGGTCGGACTGCTGGGAGTTGGGTGGGAAAAGAGGGTGGGAGAGGGAGGAGGAAGGAGAAAGGGAAGTGGAATCAGGTGCTGTCTGTCCACAGGAGGCCAGACTGGATGTGCCTGAGCCTCAGAGGACAGAGGCCTCGTGAAGGAAACAGAGAAGGATCAGGAAAACCTCTCTGCCTCTCGGCCCACACCAGGAGCTGACCCTCACCTGGCCCCCGGTGTCGTTTCTCCATCCAAATGTAACAGTTGCTCTGGGCCACTCCAGTCTGGGAGTCCAGGAAGGGCAGGCGCACGCTCCGCTCGGCACACAGGCGAGCGTTGTAATTGTGGCACTGCTCCATGGCATCTCGGTAGTACTGCTCCCCCAGGCTGTGGGGGAGAGGAGGGGCAGGAAGCAGGGCTCACAAGCTGCCCCCACTCTTTCCCTGGCTCTCTGCTTCAAGGGAAGGCTCACAAAGCGCGTGGGACCCTTCTGACCTGTCTGCTCTCTCTTCTGCCTTAGAGGACACCGACCGAGCTGATTCAAGTGACACCCCGAGGAATCTAAGCTGGGTTAAGTCCTGGCTGCCCAACCGGACTCTGCGGTGTTCTGGTCGTGGAGGCCCAGAACCAGAATTGTCTTAAACTCCACACTGTGATATGACGGGCTCTCCATAGCCTGATGCTTTAAGCAACTGGAAAAAATCCCCAGCCCCAAACCAAAACAAACAAAAAGGCAGCGGCAGAAACGCGCCAGCCGGCTTAATTCAATGAGCTGTAATTACTGTAATTTGAGGTAGGCCTCTTCTGTGAGGAGGAGGCAATGGGTCCACATTAGCGTGCTTTCAGAAGTCGCCTCCACATCCTCACCTTCAGAGAAGAAAACTGGATAAACAAAGCCGAGGAGCACAGCTCCTTTGTCTCCACCGATGGCAATCGACAGTGACATTCAGAAGGAAATGGAAGGAGAGCTGGGAGATCCCGGGGCCCTCATGGGAGATACTGGGGGCCGGGCCGCGGGCCACAGGGCTTTATAAAAGAACACTGTGTTTGGGAAAGGGCAGTGAACATTGCTCCTAATGACTGGGGAGAAAGGGGGGAGAGAACTCTGCCAGGGCTCCCCGGACAGAGAAAGCTCAGGCAAACATGGATGCCCAGGGCCTGTTAACCGGCCAACAGAAAGTGATGGGTGTTGGGGGTCACCGGGCAGCTCCCTTACAAAAGCCCTCAGAAGGAGATTCCCTTTTCATATCAGGCCGGGGAGGCTCCCAGCTCATGGAGCCCATCAGAAATGAACCCCAGAAGTGTTCTGCTTCTCAAACTAAGACCAAACTCCCCTCCTCTCCCCGCCAAACAAAAGCAAAAACAAACAAAAAAACGGACCAGCCCATCAATGGCAGGGGAAGGAATAAGGGAACAACAGTTGCTTCGTTGACTGGGGATCAGGAATAGGAAAAAGAAGGTGGAGTTCCCTTCTTTGGAAGAGAAGCCTGGGCTATAAGACTTCCACCGCCAGCAGCGACCCCCAGCAGGTGGCACTGAGGAGGAGGTAGCTGGCTCCCCACTGCACGGGTACAAGAAGCCCCCACCCCACCTCCCAAGACTACCTCAGAAGCCCCCCCGAATCCCAGAGGTGAGATGAAGAAACCAAGGCCTGTCTCAGGAGGTGCCCTGCCAACCGCTCGAACCCCACCTGAAGGTGGCTGCTACCACCCCGCCAGGAAAGACGGGTCCACCCCAAGAAGCTTCCCTTTTCTAACTTTTCCTTCCCTCCTGTCTTCTTTCTATGCTCCTCTTAGGATCTGGAAGAGTCAGCTTTTCTCAGAACAGCAAGATTTCCCTCTAAGTCAGCATGAAATCTATGAAACCGCCTCTGGGCCCAGCGAGGTGGTGGGCCAAACCCAAGGAAAACGGAAAAGGGGGAAGAGAACCTGTGTTAGGAAGGACAAAGTGGGAGATTAGCACGATCATCTCTAAATTGAGGGAAACCTCAGCCTGAGGAGAGACTGAGGAAAAGGAGGCAGATCAGAGAGAAAGAGAATGCTGGAGAGGGATGGGTGGGTGGCTGAGAAAGACAACAGAGGAGCAGAAAGGAAGCACCCCTCACCCAAACCAACCCAGGAGAGGGAGCTCACCCAGCTAAATGTCAGTGGGCATGCTCCCCCTCACCAGAATGGCTCTAGTCTAGAGGGGAGTCAGGGAGTGCTTTCAGCCTACCACAAAGCAAGGGCACAGCCCTGAGAAAGAGTCACCCTGGAAAAGACTCTTCCAACTCCCTGCACCCACTTAAAATGAACGGCTGGATATCTACCTGGCATCTAGAGAATGGAAGTTCTGCTGACCCTCGACTGGGTGAGTTGCGAATTCCAGCCCCACTTAGTGCTAAGCTGCCAGGTAAGACTCCAACGCCCCTCCACCCTTCACAGCAGCCCGCACTTCTGGTGATGCCTCTAACCCTGGCCAAAAGCACAGAGTGAGCTCTTTGTGATTCAAAGCGGTCCACCTCAACTGGCCCCTAGGAATACAGAGGTGGATGCCCGCCATATGGCCCAGCCAGTCAGGACGGGCCCAAGAGCTTCCCCCCCCGCAGCATTTCCCCCGTCTCTGTGGCCCCTTCCCACTTTTGCTACCTTCCTCTGTGCACCTGGTTTCTGCAGGAAATTCATTCCAGAAACCCAATTAGAGGGGACTCATTTTGTATTCCAAACTCCCCTACTTGGGTAAACCCACGGCTCAGGTACAGCCACCTTTTCCTTATTTCACAAAGCGAGTTTTGTCCCTCTGGTGGGGTCAACTTTAAACGATATTCCTGGCTTCTTTCAAGAAAGGAGGTCGGCAAGGACAGTAATGACAGCTGGGGGTTCCAAAGTCCCTGGAAAAACCCTGGCAGGTCTCTGTGCGGGCAGTGCCCAGGGCCAGTCCCTCTAGAGGAAGGGTTATGGGATACCTTATTCTCTCTCGGGGATCTCACATCTCCTGTGGACTTTGCAGAGCAGCCCAAGGTAGGTGGGTGCTGTCATTTAAGCAGCGCCCACAGAGGTCCTTCCCAAATGTCCCCAGGAGGACAGAAGCTCCTTGGGGGCAGGCAAGTCTCCCGATCCTCAGCATTCGGCAGGGTGTGTGGCATTAAGGATATCAACGGTGAAATGGACCGAAGGGCAGTGACCTTCCGACCCGTCGTCGATATGTGGGGGCAGGACAGCTCTAGCTAAAGGATGGCTACCCTTTCTGACCAGGCTGGACAACGCAGTGTCATTCATCACGAGGGGGCCAGCAAGGGACCTGAATTCGAATCCTAACTCAGCTTCTGAATGCCTGCTCTGAATAAGTCACAGTCCCACCCTGTGCCTCAGTTTCCCCACCTGTCAAACAACGATTTGGACCACGTGGTGGTCGCTAAGACCCCTCCCAGCTCCAGAGCCTGCGACCTTGAGATCCCGCCTCTCTCTGTGACCTTGGACACGGCACTGCCCGCGGTGCCTCAGTTTACCTCCTCGATTAGATCAGAGGGACTGGGCCGGACGGCCTCCCCTCAAGTTCCCTTTCCAGGCGCCTCAGTTTCCCCCTCGGGCGCGCGCCCCCGCCGGAAGTGCTCGCGCCCGCGGCTGCCACGCGCCCCGTCCCGGCGCTCAGCGGCCTCAGCGGCCTCGGCCGGGCCAGGCCGCCCCGCACCCGCCCCGGCGGCGCCTCCGCGCAGGCCGCCGCCACGCCCCCC
>NW_020951147.1:5417095-5472605 GCF_900497805.2 Vombatus ursinus
CAGCTTCACTACATTCTCCACCACGGCCGCCATCTTCCCTCCTCCTCTCCCTCAGCCCGGGAGCCCCCGGGGCCGCAGTGCGCAGGCGTCCAGGCCGGAGCGCGCGCCCGCGCGCTCCCCTCCTCGCCCCCGCCCCCTCTGCGACCCCAGCGCGCAGGCGTACGGCCGGGAAAGCGAGGCTGCTCCCGCGCTAGCACACTAGCACTGGGGCCGGGCCCGCAACGCGGACACAGCGCGCAGGCGCCGAGTCCAAAGATCTCGCCAGCCCCCCCCCCCCCCCCCCCCCGCCCCCAACAGAAGCCCCCCCCGTCTCCCACGCCCTTACGTCGAAGCCAGCGCGTAGTTCCCCGCCCCAACGCGCAGGCGCCAGAAAGGTCGGCCATCTTCCGCTCTTCCCCTACCCCTACCCCCCCCCAGCTCAACCACGCAAGCGCCGCAAGGTAGACCAGGGACCCATTTTCCTATTAGCAAGAGCTGAGACCGTGCCGGCTAAGAGGAAACAGAACCAAGCCAATGTGCACGCGCTGCGTTCGAGCCTGTTCAAGTCTCTCGACGCAGGCGCGCTGCATCCCCAGCAAAGCGTCCTCGGGACGGCGAGTGAGTCCGTTTGCTGGGGAGCGGGGTGGTCGTTTTTCCCTTCTCCTCCAGGGTCCTCTGGGGGCTCCCCAGTTGTGAAAGGGACGACCAAGGCGGGAGCGAGTAGGGAAACATAATTGCAATTAAAAACAATAACCTGAACTTTTCCCTCTGCAGTGGGCGGGAGTCCCCAGGCAAGCCAGCATTTATTAAACGTCTACTGTTTACCAGACGCTGCTAAAAGCTGGGCATATACAGAAGGGCAAAACTCCGTCTGCTCCCTGAGACCTGTGCCCCCCGCCCCCCCCCCGCCCACCTCCTCCTCCCGGGAATTTGCGGGCACAGCCATCGCTTTGATCTCTTGTTAGGATGCGCCAGTTTAAAGTTACATTGTTCTAATTTTATACAGTCTTCGGGCCTGGTTACTTTGTATCTCCTTTGTATGTGTTTGTATACGTGCGTGTTTCCTCCCGTTTTCACAGCAATTTCATTTCCGAATATAACCAGGGGATTGCTGGGAACGTTTAACAACCGGACTTTCCAGGGGGAAAAAGTTTGCACAAACATTTTTAATTGAAATCTGATTATTTACACTTTTAAAATCTAGTCAATTAAAAAAAAATAAAATCAAGCTCTGGTTTATAGGGATTGCCGATTTCTGAGGTGCAGTCGCTCACCCTCCTCACTTTTCCCCTCCTACCCAGCCAGCCATCTCTCGTTAACAAGAGAATTAAAAGGAAAGAGAAGAAAGAGGTTCAGCAGTGTCTGACAGCAGCGGCAATATTCACCACTCGTAGTCCCCAGCTCTGCAAAATCATTTAAGCCCAATTCACCTGCATGTCCTGGCATCACCTCCCTGATGTCATGGTCCTCTCCCAGAAGGAAGGACAAACAGCATTGTTGTTAACCATTCAGACTCTCTTATTTATTTGTTTGTTTGTTTATCTGTTTATTTATTTATTTAGCTTCGAAGCAGTCGGGGTTGAGTGACTTGTCCAGGGTCACATAGCTAGGAAGTGTCAAATGTCTGAGGCTAGATTTGAACTCAGGTCCTCTTGACTCCAGAGCTGGTGCTCATCCACTACCCCACCTAGCTGCCCAAACCCTCTGATTTATAATTTTTAATTTTGGGGAAAAAACCCCCTAAAGTTAAAAAAAGATTTATTGATGCTCAGTGGAATTGAATTTGCAGTCACAGAACCAGAGATAAAATCCTAGAAATAATTTACTACTGGCCATTAAAAGCACCACTTAAGGGTGATTTCTTTGGGCCTCAGTTTCCTCAGCTGTAAAATGAGGATTTGGGACCAGATGACCGCTAAGCTCCCTTTCAGGCCTAGAATCTAGAATCTTACGAACTTTTGCCGACACTGACCCACTTTCAAGTACAGGGTGATTGGATTCGATGCCCTCTGACCATCTTCTTGCAATGCTGCTGAGGGCTACCTTGTACCTCCCCACCCTCTGCCTCTGACCGTGCTTCCCTGCCTTGGGCTCTGGCTAGGTAGATTCGTGGCAGGGAGGCAGCCCTAGACACACCGGGATAGGCTCTGGCCAAGTTTCTGCCGCTGGTATCCCCCCTTCCCCAGTTGATGACTTTTACCTCTGACGGGGCACTTGGGTGCCTGTGCTTCGATCCCAGTTTCTCCCTGGTCTCAGAAACACTGTCCCTGGCAGTTTCCCTCCAGCTCAAGGACCCTATCTCTGGCAGTAACTCATACGTGGGCCCATTGAGGTGAACCGTCTCTCCCTGTTACAAGAGCAAGCTGACCGCCGTAGAATTTTGCTTCTATAACCAGGGCTATCTTGTACGAGTGGAACTGATCAAGTGCTGATGCCCACAGTTATGTATACAATCCGAAGGTCAAGCGATAAGACGTCAACTCCCGAAGGTATCTTGTTACAGACGTAACAGACCAAAAATACAGCCTTTGGGAACCCTCTCTTCCCCCATCCCTGAGGTTTCCGGTAGTGAGTGACGTAGTTGTATGGTATCACCTAATTAGCATAGTTGGCTCATGATTCACTACTTTTCCTCTATAACATTTAGCATCATTCCTGTTAGGTTGCAAGTTCCCTAAGGACCTCTGCCCGCTGTATAGCATAACAATAAATCTTTGCCACCTTGACTTAAAGAATGCTTGAGTCTGTGAATTCCTTCCAGACGATCCTGTCCTATACGCTGCTCTTTGAGGGGGTCTCTAAACCTCTCAGACCTCAATATTCCCACCTTCTGCTTAAAGCCTTCGGGATCGCCCTTTAATGCCACTGGCTTCTTCATGTTGATTATCTCCAATTTCTCCCATAATTAATTTAATGGTTCATAGTTGTTTGCACATTGTCTCCCCCCGTTAAACAGTAAGTCCCTTCACAGCAGGGACTGTCTTTTAGCATCCTCAGCATTAGCACAGTACCTGGTATATAGTCCAGTATGTGCTTATTTAATGTTTATTAGTTGACTGTGCTGGGAACAGTAATCAATCCATACTCTGCTGTTCCTCAAAAGGATGAGTTCTCTGACTGTTTGTACAACAGACTTTACTCGCTGTTCTGAAACTTCCAAGACCCAAATGATGCTCTCTGGGCCACCGCTTCCCTGTGAATGTTGTGTTCCCTTAGAGTGGAGGAACCGAGATAGCAGAGTAGCAGGAGGCCTCACAGCCAGCATTGCAGTGTGGCCTGGCCCTGCCTTCCCCCAGCAGAAGTAGAAAATGTGCCGGATCCAATCCGGATGGAGAAATCCAAGAAAAAAGTCACAGTGAGTTGTTTTACCAGCCCAGTTTGATCTAGGGAGACAGACAGAAAGGGGTCTGGCCGGAAGCATTCCAGTGTTGTGGACCAGGGTGAGAGGAGGTCAGACTCGCTCCTGAGTGCAGGGCAGGAACAGGTGCCAATACTACCGAGTTCCAGGTCACAGATCAAGGTGGATGGAGGAGGGGACCCGTATGCCATCAGGGATGGCATTCTGGGATAAGGAAGAGTTGAGGGCCTCAGTTGGTATATTTAGAGAGAAGCAAGTTCAGGCAGCAGCAGTAGCACCACTGGTACGGCTCAGATCTCAGGAGGAGAGCAGGATCTCATATCTAGCTTCTAGCCCAGCCTGCAGAAGAATAACCAGGGCAGGAATCTCATACTGAGGAGGAGCCTATAATTCTGTCACTCTGAACTCAGCGAGCTTTTCAGCTGGCTGTCAGGAGGCTGCTGGCAGCCTCTGCTATTGCTGAGACCCCAACTGTGGTCAGGAACTTACAGAGCTCAGATTTGGGGTAGGCTGGGCTGGGCTGAGGAGGACAGCAATTAGCTTTTGCTTTGGATTAGACCACTTTGGGAGCACTGAAAGCTTGTGGGTGTCCAGCTTGAATTGTCCCTGAGATCCTGGAATAACACAACATTCAGTACCCTAAGAAAGCAGCAACAGGGCCAGTTCAGATGTTCCCTCTAGAATTGCATAGAGTCCGGCCCCAACACAGGCCTGAAGCCAGGAAATAGGCTGGAAAGTAAGCAAAAAAAAAAAAAAAAGGATCCCACTATAAAAGGCTGTTATGGTGACTGATGCTGCTGCCAAGGCAGAAGAAGAGAATGACTCCAAAACATTTCCAGTCAAAGCCTCAAGAAAAACACAACCTGACTGGCCCTGGATTCAGGAGGACCTGAGTTCAAATCCAGCCTCAGACGCATAACACTTAACTAGCTGTGTGACCCTGGGCAAGTCACTTAACCCCAATTGCCTCACCAAAAAAGCAAAAAAAAAAAAAAAAAGAAAGAAAGAAAGTGGTGGATCAGCGGAATAGATTAGGTGTGCAAGACACAACAGTCAATGACTATAGTAATCTACTATTTGATAAACCCAAAGACTCCAGCTTCTGGGATAAGAAATCACCATTTAACAAAAACTGCTGGGAAAACTGGAAAACTGAAAACTAGGCATAGACCAACATCTTACCCCCTATACCAAGATAAAGTCAAAATAGGTACTTGATTTAGATGTAAAGACTGATACTATAAGCGAAGTAGGAGAGCAAGGAATAGTTCAGCTATCAGATCTATGGAGAAGGAAAAAATTTATGACCAAACGAGATAGAGAACATTATGAAATGCCAAATGGATGACTTTGATTACATTAAATTGAAAAGTTTTTGCATAAAGCCAATGCAACCAAGATTAGGAGGGAAACGATTTTTCTAACCAGGGTCTCTGATAAAGGCCTCATTTCTAAAATATATAGAGAACTGAGTTGAATTTATAAGAATACAAGTCATTCCCCAATTGAGAAATGGTCAAAGGATATGACTAGGCAGTTTTCAGAGGAAGAAATCAAAGCTATCTATAGTCATTTGAAAAAATGCTCTAAATCACTATTGATTAAAGAAATATAAATGAAAACAACTCTGAGGTACCACATCACACCTATCAGATTGGCCAACATGACAAAACAGGAAAAAGATAAATGTTGGAGAAGATGTGGGAAAATTGGAACACCAGTGACTTGTTGGTGGAGTTGTGAACTAAACCAGCCATTCTGGAGAGCAATTTGGAACTATGGCCAAAGGGCTACAAAAATGTGCATACCGTTTGACCCAGCAATAGCACTTCTAGGGCTGTATCCCAAAGAGATCACACAAATGGGAAAAGGACCCACATGTACAAAACTATTTCTAGCAGCTCTTTTTGTGGTGGCAAAGAATTGGAAACTGGGGGCATGCCCATCAATTGGGGAATGGTTGAACAAGTTGTGGAATATGAATGTAATGGAATACTATTGTGCTATAAGAAATGATGAGCAGGCAGACTTCAGAAAAACCTGGAAAGACTTATATGAACTGATGCAGAGTGAAGTGAGCAGAACCAGGAGAACATTGTACATAGTAATAGCCACATTGTGGGATGACTGACTTTGATAGAATTAGCTCTTCTCAGCAATGCAGGGATCTAAAACAACTCCAAAAGACTCATAATGGAAACTGCTATCCACATCCAGAGAAAGATCTTAGGAGTCTGAATGCAGATGGAAGCATACTATTTGCTCTCTTTTTCTTTTGTTGTTTTGTTTTGTTTCTTCTTTCTTGTGGTTCCTCCCATTAGTTCTAATTCTTCTATACATCATGACTAATGTGAATATATGCTTAATATGAATGTATAAGTAGAGCTTATATCAGATTACATGCTGTCTTGGGGAGGGGGGAAGAAAGGGAGGAAGAGAAAATTTAAAACTCAAAATCTTATGGAAGTGAATGTGGAAAACTAAAAATAAATAATTTTTTAAAAAGCAAAAAAAGAAAAGAAAAGAAAAAGAAAAACACAACCTGGGTACAAATTCAACTAGAATTCCTGGAAAAGATGAAGCAAGAGTTTTGTTTTTTGTTTTTTTTTTAAGAGTTAAAAACTTTTTTTTAACAAATGAAATGAGAGCTACGGAGGAAAGAATTGAAAAGAGAATTAACAGCTTGGTAGAAGAGTCACCAAATCTGCCCAGGCATCAAACTCCCTTTAATTAAAGATACGTGTATTTGTATGTATGTGTACATGTGTGTGTATGTATGCATGCATGTGCAAAACGTCCAGAGGATGTATGTATGTATGTATGTATAAAATGTCTAGAAGGAGAGAGTACTTACAGCTGGCAGGTTTGGGCAAAGCTAAGATGTGCATAGACATCACCCCCACATCCTTGGGTACGGTAGAAAGAGCTGGGAGAACCTGGCTTAGAAGGCCAGCTCTCCCACCTACTGGCATACAGTCCTGGGTAAGCCAGTCTGTAAAATGAAGGGTTTGTATCAGATAATTTTGAGCCCCCTTTTAGCTCCATACATTATAGAAGAGTGGTATAATGAGGTTGGAAGTATCATTATTAGCATAGGTGGATACAATGGATAGAGTGTTGGGACTGGAGTCAGGAAGACCTGAGTTCACAGCTGGCCTCGGACACTAGCCATGTCACTTACTGCTGTTTGCCTCAGTTTCCTCATCTGCAAAATGGGGATAACAACACTTACCTGGTAGGGTTGTTGTAAGGATCACATGAGATCATTTTAAAGTGCCTAGCACATAGTAATTGCAATAGAAACATTAGCTAGTATTTATAAATGGCAGAACCTGAATCTACATCGGATTTGATGACTTCTAGGGCCCCTTTCAAACTCTAAATCTAATCTTGGAGGCCAGACCTCGCTTGTTTCAGGTGCAAGAATAACAGTTTCGGAATTGGAAGGGACTCCTGGGGTCCTCTAGTCCTGGGCTTCGTAAACTTTTTCTGCTCACACCTGTTTTTGGTTTCAGCAGTGTTGGGTGGTGTTGGGTGGCCAGAGGGCACGCACAGTGCAAAGTGTGCATGCTCTGTGTTCAGAACCAATGCTACAGTGAAGACAGGCAGGGGCTGACAAAAACACCTCGGATTCATTATATGTTTGGTTTTTAGTTAATTTTTGGTTATTGCGTGTTCAGAAACCTTTTACCGTTGCCAAATTTTTGACCTACAGTTTAAGAAGTTCTGAATTCTAGTCTAACCCATATATGATCAGGAATCTCATCTACAAGTAATCAAACAGCTTTTCCTGGAAGACCTCCAGGGATGGGGAACTCACTAGCTCTGGAGGTGGCCCATTCCACAGTGGATACCTCAAACTGAACTCAGGAAATCTTTCTTTGCACAGAAGAGTCTGATTCTTTAACCCTTCCCTCCTGTTGTTCCTAGTACTGCCCACTAGAGGGCATTTCAGGCGTGTCTAACTCATCGGGACCCTACTTGGGATTTTCTTGGCAAAGATCAGTACTGGAGTGGTTTGCCATTTCCTTCTCCAGCGCATTTTACAGATGAGGAAACTGAGGCAAACGGGGGAAGTGACTTGCCTGGGGTCACCCAGCTAGTACGTGTCTGAGGCTAGATTTGAGTTCAGGAAGGTGAAGTCTTTCTGACTCCAGGCCCAGCATGCTATCCACTGCACTACCCACCCACCCTTTAGGTCTGAGTAGGACTAGACTAATGCCTCTTCCACAGCTCCTCAGATTCTTGAATACAGCTATCATGCCCTCCCCCCACCAAATTCCCCCTTCTCCAGGACGAATACTGCCAGTTTCTTCAATAGCTCTTCCTATAGCCCCTCCCATGCTGGTTGCCTTCCCCGGGGATGCTTGCCAGCTGATTGACATCCTTTTTAAACGCCGACACCCAGAGCTGAACCCATTACTCCAGCTGAGGTCTCACCAGGGGCTCTTTTGGAGGCTTTAAATACCTTTTTTTTGTTGTGTTGACAGCTTCTATTTTTACATCACTTATATTTCCCACTGTATCTCCCATCCTCCACCCCTTCCAAAGAATAAAAGAAGAGGAAGAAAGCCAAATTCAGTGAAACTAATAAAGAGTAAAGAGCCCTAGGTACAGAAATACTCAGAGCAGCGCTAGAAATGGCCCTGATGTGGGTGCCCACGGACTGGCCACACTGACACCTCAGAACACAAAGGGCTATTACGGTGCAATAGGAAATGATGAATGTGAGGAATCTGGAGACACTCAGGAGCCTGGGCTCCTAGGAGTGCATGCAGAAATGCAGTATGCGGCAACAAGAGAAGAAATGCAGAATGACCACAGTAACGCAAAGGAAAACACCACTGATGGGCTTCTGAACTCAGTGCAGTAGTCACTCGCAGCTTCAGAGGACTGGGGTTGAGCATTACTCCCACCTGTCAGGATGGAAGTGGTGGACTGTGGCTGCAGAAGGAGGTGTGCTTCAGAGAGACCGATATGCTGGTGTGTAATTTATTTAGATTCTTCCCGTTGCAGGGAAAGGCATTTGGGAGGTAAATTAACGCACTAAGTAAACTAAGCCGCCGAGAGGCGCGTGGACAGGATGAGAGAGGAGAGGACAGTGTGTGTCCTCCTGAACTCTGGAGCCAGATTGTACTTATGGCTAGCATGACCCAATTCCTGTAGGTCACTTAGTGTTGTAGTATCAGACACCAGGGGGCGCCAAGAGGCCCAGGTTGGTCTGATCGGACTCATACTCACTGAATTGAAGGAACCTTTGGTCCAACCAGCTGATTTTTATGGGTTGGGGGAAAACGAGGCAAGTAGGGGTTGTGTCTAATACAAAGAGACACAGCTGGCTGAGGACCGGAGCCCTGGCCTTCTGACTCCCAGTTCTCACGATACAGCCCCAGGGCCCAGTCCCAGATGGATTTTGTGTTTCTAGCCTCCACAAACTGTGTTCCAACTAAACTGGTCTACTTGACATCCTTATATTCACTGTCCCATCTCTGGCCTCCACACCTTTGCAAAGGTTGTCCCCCAAAAGAGGAAGTTCTTGCCACCCAAGTTCTGTCAAAGGCGTTAACATCAGAAATTGGGATCCTGCCGGTTTCTGGGATTTTAAGATTTAGAGCTGGAAAGGACTTGAGGGAGCATTCAGTCCAAACCCCTCATTTTACATAGGAAGAAACCGAGGCCCAGAGAGGCTACTCAGCAAGAGTCACAGCAGGGTCTGTGTTCAGGTCCTGCCTCCAAACCTGGTGTCTTTCAGCTGTGCTGCCTTGGCTGCGTGGCGCCCAGGGGCACACGGCGGCTATCCATCACTTGCTCTCACTGCACGCGTGACCCAGCTCCCTTCTCAGGGGGATCCCTCTCTGTCAGTATCTTTGGTGCCATGTTTCCCAAGGAGTTCCTCCTTGAAGCCCACTCATTGTATCCCATTGGTGTCACTCATCACACTTCTGCCTTTATTATGTATGTGTTTTGGGTAAACTGAGGTAACCCTTTCTCCCATCTCCATGCTCCAAGGCCCTTTAAATGGGAGACTCCACAAGTCTCCGCCCTACACACCAACATCATCAGATGCTGGTCCTACCTTCTACAGGAGGCCTTTCCCAATCCCTTTTTATTCTGATGCCTTCCCTCTGGTGACTATCTCCAATTTATCCGGTATAGAATCTTGATTGAACATATTTGTTCACATGTTGTCTCCCTGGTCAGGTTATAAACTCCTCAGGGACGGGGATTGTTTTTTGTCTTTTTGTATCCCCAGTGCCTGGCACATATTAGGTGCTTAATAAATGCTCATTGACTCACTGAGAGGTTAAGTGACTTGCCCAGAGCCACACAACTAGTAAGTATCTGCGGCTGGATTTGAACTCAGGTCTTTCTGACTCTTGGCCCAGAGCTCTCTCTACCCACTGTGCCACATTATGTACCAGAGGCATCTTCCTTCTCCCAGGCCAGCTTTCTGCTGCTTGGCTCAACCCCTATCAGATTATTACTTGTTTTAGAAAGAAGAACTCAGCATTGTTCCAAGCCCACAGAACTGGTCCATCTGAATATGTCATGGACAGACAGACTGCACTTGGATGGTGAGATGGAAGATTAGAAGAATACAGCAAGTCGGCTTGGACAGTAGCTGAAAGAGAAGGGTCTCTGAGTGTTCGTGGGGGTCCTTGGCAGGCAAGAGTCCTCCTCTCAGAGGCCCTAGTAACCAGGTAGGGCTCTGGATGGCCAACTTCTCTCTGCTGCAGTCTGGCCCATTTGGCCCTTCATACTTTTCTTCCTAGGTAAAGGGGAATGAACATCTTGCAAAGGGACCGACTCCAGTGGCGTTGCAAGGTGGAGTGAGTAGAACCCTGCATTTGGGGTCAGAAGGCGCGGGGAGGCCCTTTGCTATGCTGGTTGCCTTCCTTTGAACACTCCAATTTATCAACATCCTCCCTAAAATATGGCCCCCAGACCTGAGCCTGACTCAGTGTGGTCTGACCATGGCAGAGCTGTGAGACAATGACCTCTAGTCCTGACACAGATGTCTCTCCTAACAGGGCCCATGGTCACTAGTGATTATTTTCAGTCATGTCTGACTCTTGGTGACCCCATTTGGGGTTTTCTTGGCAAAGATACAGAAGGGGTTCCATTTCCTTCTCCAGCTCATTTGACAGATGAGGAAACTGAGGCAAACAGGGTGAAGTGGCTTGCCCAGGGTCACCCAGCTAGTAAGTGTCTGAGGCTGGATTTGAACTTAGGAAGATGAGTCTTCCTGATTCCAGGCTAAGTGTTCTACCCACTGAGCTTATGGTCCACTAAAACCTTCATATCTTTTTCAAACTGCTGTCCACTCTTCCTCATCTTTTGACTTGTGAAGTTGATTTCTGAGTCCAAGCTAAGACGATCATATTTATCCTTATTGAATGTCATCTTTTTAAATTAGACCTAGCATTTTCACTGGTCAGGATCTGTTTGGACCCTGTGCCCCAGGGTGAGCTCTCCTTCCTGGATTTGGATCATCTGCGCCTTTGAGAAGCCTGCTGTCTTGGCCTCTACCAAGACAGTGTTGACAATGGCTTGCCATCCCTCCCGTGATCCTCCTTCTGTTGACAAGAAGTCCATTCAAAAAGAAAGTCATTTCCCAGGGCAGGTCAAATAAGACCCTAGTAAAAATCACAGGGCAGCTAGGGGGCGCCACAGCGCACAGAGAGCCAGGCCTGGAGCCAGGAAGACCGCTTCCCCAGTTCAAATCCAGCCTCAGACATTTACTAATAAGCCTGGGCAAGTCACTTAACTGTTTGCCTCAGTTTCCTCATCTGTCAAATGAGCTGGAGAAGGAGATGGAACCACTCCAGTATCTTTGCCAAGAAAATCCCAAATGGGGTTATGGAGAGTCAGATATGACTGAACAACAAAAAAACAACCACAACTCAGCCTCCACCCAGGTACAGGCCAGGCGCCTGCTAAGAGCTGGGCAGCCCTGATTGGTCTGGTCTATGTCAGAGAAGGTAGGAAGAGAGAAGGCAGACCAGAAATAGTGGCCGTGGGCAACACCACTGCCACGCACATTCTCTGTGGTCCTCTCCCCAAAATAGGGAAATGATCCTCTATGGACCGTCCACGCTCAGAGGGTCTCAGGTATTCTTAGCTGGAGGAGGGGAGGGGTGTGTATGTGTAGGGGGCAGAGGGCACAACTGATAACGGAGGGGCGGTGAGGAGGATCTAAGTCCATGATGTCAAGGGAGTGAAAAGTGCAAAGGGGTATTCATTCTTCCTCTTCCCATTTCGGGAATCCTGTCCCATCTGCAGATTTTTTTAAGTAAGCCGGGAGGGTCCTTCAAACATAAAAAATGTCTGAGACTTGGAGGGACCTGGGAACAGAAAACCTGGCACATCAGGTCTGGCTAGTTTACCTCTCCATCCCAAGGGCCTTCAGGCACTCAGAGACTCAGTGGCCTTTCCAGAGTGGGGACCCCACCGGAATGACCCATCTGCTGCAAGGGCACTCCCTCCTGGCACTTTGCCTGCTCAGTACAAACGGTGTCCAAATCTACACGGAGAAAACGTGGACACAGTGGCTCTGGCCAAGGAGTGGGTGAATGTGGCCATCCGGGCCCGCCTCCAGGCAGCCAGGCCTGACTGCCTAACCTCTAAGCCAGGGAGGCACCACTCCAGGGTGGTTGAGGTCAGTGCAATGATTGTTGGGAAATGGATCTGGATTTGAATCCCATGACCCCGGGCCAGTCCCCCCCTCTCTTTGGGCCTGTCTCCTTCTCTGTCAAAGGAGGGGGCTGGACGGGAAGGCCTCAGGTGCCCTTTAGTTTGAGCGCTAGGATCCTCGAAGGAAGCAGGCATTGGGCATTAGGACAACACACCTTTGGGTAGACTTGACTTCTTTTTAAAGGCCTCCTGGCCTTACTTTCCAGTCGCTTGTAAACAGGCTTTTGGCAGGTAAAGCATCACCCAGATTCATGTATTGCCCACAAAAAAATGGTGGAATTGAAGTGCACACAAGATGTGGTGTAACAGCTGTGTGACCGAGGAGGTGGTGGCTAGGGGGTGAGAACCGATGCTGGGTCCCCACAAAATGTGAAGGCTCTGGTTGGGTAGGGCCTCTGTGGAGGTCTTATGGGACACCACGCAAGGATAAGTGTATCTTGGCCTCCAAAGAATTCCTGCCACTGGCCTTACTTTCCAGTCACTTGTAAGTCAAGTGACAAATTAGTACGGAACTAAGTCTACTTGTAAACAGGCTTTTGGCAGGTAAAGCATCACCCAGATTCATGTATTGCCCACAAAAAAATGGTGGAATTGAAGTGCACACAAGATGTGGTGTAACAGCTGTTCCTGCCATTGGGTCAGCTTGCAGGTAGGTTATGCCTAAGACCAGCTTCGGTAGGGTTCCTTCGTTAGGGCAGGGAGCCTCCTCTCAACCCAAGCCTTCTCTCACCCCACATCCTCTCATCTCCAGGGCTGCCCTTGTCTGCAAGGCCTGGGGCTCCTGAGGAAAGCCAGAATCCGCTGTTGTCCTGGCAGCCGCCATCCACTCGAGGACTAGCGGGCACAGAAGGGGATGGCGGCTGTTATCGGGGCTCAGCAGGATCCACAGAGGAACCGGCGGCCCAGCTGGAGGGAACAGGCGCTGCGTGACGAGGGGGACAGGAAACAGAGGGAAGCTGTTAACAGTGAAGGAAACCACCCAAAGAGAGGATGAGGCTTTGGGGAAGCCTGCCTGCTTCAAGGTCAACACAAGGGGTCACAAGGCAAAGGATGCTGGGAGGGACTTTGAGCCCAAGGAGCCCAGAGAGGGCTACTGGCTTGCCCACGGAGGTCCAGATCCACGAGTTCTGAGTTCAAATCTAGGGTCTTTTGCACTGTATCCCACCTCCCAGGCTGCACTCTGCATCTGACCCGTGTCTCATTACTCATTTCCTATATTCAGGAGACGTTTATTAAATGCCTGCTGCATTCAAGGCCCTATGTATGCTAGGGAGGAAATCAAGAGAAATAAGACATGCTCCCCGCTCTCCCAGAGCTTGGTTCCGCACTGATTTGCTCATAGAGCCGATGCAGAGAGTTGAGAGGCAGGCAGAGCTGGGGAGGTTAGGTGACAGTCTGGTTCGTCACTGGAAAAGCTGGCCGGGAGTCCTCATTCTGCCACGTACTTCTGGCAAGTCCTGTAAACCCGAGCCTCACTTTCCTCATTTGTAAAATGAGGGAGCTAAGCTAGACGACTTCTAGATCCTTTGACTAGAAATGGCATACAGGCCTTTGCCTGTATCTTCTACCCGTTTGGCCAGCTCCATAGTATCTGGTTATTAAAGCCAAGCTGGTTAGTGTCAAAGCAGACCCGAGATGGGGAGAAAGGGAAGGAGGTTGAGGCCGAAGGGGCTGTCACCAATCCAGCATGGTTTATTGCAATCACAGCTCACCATAAGTCAGGAGAGGGGGCACAGGGAAGGGGCTGGCACTACACCCATATTGCCTGCAAGGTCCTCCCCAGGGGGTAAGCTGAGTCTAGAGTGTGGGTATCCCCCCACCCCCGCCCAGAGCTGGGTGGATTCCCGCAATCCTTTCTGGAGCCTTCTCTGTCCTGCAAGTCACGCAAGAATATATCTCCTGCTCATCCTTGCCCTGGCTGAGGGAAGGAAGAACGAGGTGGTCCCCTCCGCCTCCGACTATGAAAAGTCTGCCAGCTGGGGTATCTGAGAACAGAGCTGAGGCAGTCTCAGCGAGAACGGGGTGCTTTCCTGGCACCCCTTTGTCCCAAGGAGTGCAAAGAGCTTTTCTGCGGTCTCCCTCAAAACTTCTTTCTTCCCATGGGACAAAATGGGGGGAGCTGAGGTATAAGAGTGAGAAATGATCTGCTCTACAATCACAGAAGTGAAGGCCTGGGTGTGTAATGAATGCAGGCATCCTTGGCCATATCTGAGCTCACTCCAAGTCTGATGCCACCACGCCGTCCTGTCCCCCCCAGGGGAGTTTATGTGGGGATCTCCACTCTGTCCAGGTCTTGGTGCTGGTCCATGATCTGGAGCACGTCGTCCAGTATGGAAGGCCCCAGGTCCACGTGGAGGGAAAGGAGGGAGCTGGCTTGGGACAGGAATGGTTCCTCGCCTTGCTCAGGCATGAAGCCGTTCTGGGGAGAATCAGTCTCCGGAGTCCTCCAGATCTCCAAGCCCTCGTTCTCCTGGGGGGTCGGCAGTGATGTCTCCAGGTGCAGGCGGGGTGGCTTGGGCGGGGCTTGAGCTGAAGGCAGGGTGAGGGCCTGGGGCCCACCAATGACTGGGAGGGAGATGGCATTCTTGAGGAGAGGGGAATGCCCATCAGAGAGCCCCCGGGGCTCCCGCCCGCAGACCGTGGTCGTCCGGGCAAACGGGAAAGGGATGTTGAAGGTGCCGTCTTCCTCCTCCTCAGGCCCCTCACCCACTGTGCCAGGTAGCAGGTGGAACTTGCCCTGTAGGAAGGAGATGTCGCCAAACATGTCGCCCTCGCCACCGTTGCCGATGTGGATGGTGTGACGGAAGTCGCCCAGGGGTGGGCTAATCATGTCTGACGACAGCAGGTCCCGCAGTTTCTCTTTCTTCCCTCTGCGGTTGCCCCGCTTCAGGTAGATGGGTACCTTGGTGGACATATCACTGCACCATCCACAAAGGGCTCAGCAGAGCAAGGACTGGCTCCCACGTCCGGCTAGATTTCTGCTGGAGAGTGGATGTCCTCAAGCCTCCCCACCCCTTGTACATCCACCAACGGGAGCTGGACCTTTCAAAGTCGGCAAGCGCTAACCCGAACCAGAGTTGATGGAGAAGTCAGCAAGTTGAGGAAAAGTTAGAAATTGCGGGGGGTGGGGTGGGGCAGAGCAGCGGCCGGTGTCCTTCCAGGCTGGCGTGAGGAGGCGGTTCTCTGCCTGGCTCCCTCAGTGGATTCTCCAGGATCCACACGCCTGGAAGTTGCCACCCTCTGAAAGAGAAGAACAAGTGAGTGTGGGCCGCAGTGGGGAGCTGTCTTGTCCTGGACCCCACGAAAAGCCACCCTTCTGCTCATTCCACTGAGAGTGAGTGCCTCTGGTCTTCCAGCAGCCAACGGGAGGGACCTCAGATCCTAGAACACGGAAATATCAGAATCAGAAGGAAGACAACTTAGAACGTCAGGGTGGAAGGAACTAGGAACAATCCAGACAACTTGAGGGAGTGTAGAGCCTGTTGGAGGCAAACTTTATGGATTTAGCATCACCCCTTCATTGTAGAGGAGGAAATCGAGGCCCGCAGAGAAGGGACTTGTTTGAGATAACCCAGCAAGCCTGTGGCAGAGGCTGACCGGTAGCCAGGCCTCTTGACTCCCAGCTCCTCCTCATCCAGGCCACGCTCCTTCCACCACACGCTATCTCCTCTGCCCTGCGTGTAAGCCATGCACGACGGCACTTTTGGATGGCCTAGAGTTTTGTCTGCCCACCTAGGCCCCCCAGGGGGAGCCCACCCAGGCCCCCGGCACCTTGCTCCCCAAAGCCCTCATTAGCATGGGATCCCACGAAAGATCAGATATGCTTATTGGTAAGGTGCACATGACCGAGCAGACTTAACCCGTGGGGACTGCTTGTGGAACAGTGGAAACTATAGGGGAGACCTAGCCAGAGGGGCCAGGTCCTGCCCCCACAGCTGTCAGGCCAGGAAACCTCCAGCGGCCCTGAAATCCTGGCACGGAGCCGGGGCCCACTCTTCCTGTTGGTGAGGAGCCTTCCTCCCTTCTGCTCCCTTCAGCAGCCTGGTCTGTAAGGTTCACCCCAAGTCTGCACTGTGCCACCCCCAGCCCCTTTAGCTCTAGGGCTCAGGTCTTAGGATCTCTCCCCCTCACCCCCCCATCTGAAGAGGCAGAGGCAGGTGGCTACCTCCTGTCTTTCAGCTGACAGGTTATCAGACTGTTCCCAGAGATCCAGCGTTTCCACAACAAACTAAGTCCATGGGTGGGCAGAACCGCTTGGCAGATGGATGCCTCATTCTGGGCCAGATGTGTCCACGTATTTCCAGATGTGGGGCTGAACAGGGAAAGAGTGGGGTGGGGAGGTGCTGTTGACCAGTTCCTCCCAGTTGTCCTGTGGGTGTAAACCCCCAGGCAGGCCTCTGTCACCTGGATCACACCTGATGAGGGCAGGAGGCCTGTGGAAGCCAGGCCACCTGGCCACCAGGCTCTGGGGGAGGACCAGGTGGTGGTGAGGAAGGAGCCCTGGATGTGGAGACAGAGGAGCTGGGCCCCCTCCCTTACTCTGAGTGACCCTGGGAAGCCTCTTTGCCTTTGGGGGCTTTCCTAGGGGGTTAGACCAGCTATCCCCTCAAGCCCCAAGTTGGGCCTGTTTCTACCCCATTCTTGCCTGTTACCCCAAAGCTTTATGAATGAAAGTTTAACATTAACCTGCCCTCCTTACAACAGAACAATTTCTGGTGGGAAAAGTGTGCTGAGCTGGAGATCTGAGGCAAACTTCAGGCTCTGCCCAACTCATGACCTGAGAGGCCTAGGAGAAGCCGGTCTAAAGCTCCCTGATCTCAGCTTGCTGTTCTATCAAACTGGACTCATGGCTAAGGTTCCTTCCGACTCTGGCCCTGGGAGCTTATGAAGATGACCCCCATTGGGGCATTACAGTATGATTGGATGAATCCAACTCCCTCAAGTTAGGGAGGAGGGGAGGAAACAGGCTCAGTAACCCAGCACCAAACCGCCTTCCCATGAATTCTCTCTCTGTCTCTCTGTCTCACACGCACAGAGACACACACACACACAGAGACACACACACACAGACACACACACACACACACACACAGACACAGACACACACACACACACACACACACACACACACACACACACACACACACACACACGTCTTAACTCCTAAAGTCTTCTCTTCAGGATCCAGGGATTTTTCGGGATGAGAATTTACCCGGAGCGGCTAACTTAGGGTGGCCACTAGATGGCGCCACGCGCCCCCCCTTAACGGAGAGCCCTGGGAATGGGGCGAGAATTCTGGAGTCCCGGTCCTTGTGGGGTTCCACCCGTGGGCGGGAGGGGGGAATGGAGGCCAGGGGTGTCATGGAGAAGAGATTGCCTGGCGCGGGGGCTGCGAGTTCGAGCCTGCCTTCCGTTTGCCTGTGCCTTTTTTTTTTTTTTTTTTTTTTGAATGGAGAGGGGGGCTATGAGACCCCCACTGCAGGGGCCAGACCCCGGCACTTCACCAGCTGCGCCTCGGCAGAGGAGGAACGCCCTTGCCACCTGAGCTTCCCGGAGGGTTCGGGGGTCCAGTACGAAGGACGATGAAGGCGCCCCAACTTGAGGCTTCCTCCTGAGACGGCAGCACCAAGGACCGTCTATTCCTCTCTGTTGGACGCCCTCCCGGCCCCCCAGCAGGGCGCTGCCAGCCCAGCCCAGCCCAGCCCAGCCCAGCCCAGCCCTGCCCGGCCCAGCCCGGCCCAGCCCAGGCGGGATCTGTTTCAGGGCACGGCTAAAGATAGGCGCACACCTCAGCCCTTTGCTAAAAATACGGGGCGCGCTCCCCCTCCGTCTGGGGCCGGACAGAGAGCGGTGAGGGAGGGGCTGCCTCAGCCCAGGCCGGGGCCGGGCACCCGGGCTGAGGGCGGAGGGGCCGCGGGAGCGTGCGCTTAGCGGGAGGGCTGCCCGGAGGCTGGGAGGGAGCCTTGGAGATCCCCAAGGGGAGAAGGGGCAAGACTGCCCGGGAGGGACGGGGGAGGCTCCGGGAAGGACAGTGAGGGGAGCCCTGAAGTGCAGGAGGAGGGACGGAAAACGCTGAAGGAGGCGGGAGGATCTTGGGGGGGGGGTCCTTCGGCGTTTTCCGTCCCCTCCCGCCGTGATTTGGGCCGGGCCGGGACCCCCTCCAGCCAGGGAAATTCCGTAGCCAGGCGTGGGGACCTCGCCGTGCCTCCCTGCCGGACACCGGCCCCGCTCGGTCCTCTCTCGCCCCAGGGACTTACGGTGAGGTGCTCGCAGCCCGGCCGGGTAGTCCTGGGCTAGGTCCGGATCGGCGTAGGACGGGCGGCGACCACCGCAGCGAAGAGCCTCGGCAGCTGGGACCGAGCTGTTCCCAGGCCCCGGGCCAGCAGCTCCGCCTCCGCGGGCCCCGCCCCAGGTCCCCGACGAGCCAATGGCCGCCCTGGCTCCGGCCCGAGCCGGCTCCGCCCCGCCCCTCCAGCTGCTGCTTCTGGCTGTCCTGGGCCCGGGCCGTAGAGGTGGGGTGGGGAGCCGGGGTGGGGTGAGGAGGGAGGGAAAGGAGCGAGTGGGGAGGAAGGAGTGTGAGGAGGAAGTGGGAGGCCCCGGGGGATCTACCCTAGCTGGTGTCCAGCCCGGGGCTCTGCCTTGAAGGATGCCTGGGGGAGCTCCGACCCCTTTTGCTCTTCGGTCGGTCGGTCAGTCAGTCAGTCAGTCAGTCAGTCAGTCAGTCACTCCCAAAGGAATCTTGCTCCCAAACACCTAGTCAGTGCCCTCAGGGTGTCAGGCTAGGGGCTTGGGGCACAAGTAATCCTTGCCCTCAGTGAGTTTATATTCCGACCCGGGGAGGCCCAGGAAGGGCTAGGTTGGAGGAATAGGTCCCAGACCTCACGTCCCTAGTCTATGCAGGCCCACCCCGCCCCTCCGAGGCCACTTGGACGCTCAGGCCGTTAATTACTTGGAGAAGTGGGGCCCAGAAGGTCAAAGCTATTTTGCTAATAACTGCTGAAAGGTTTACGTTCTAATACAAGTTTTGCTACCTGTGACCCACATATATGTTCTTGAATTATTGAGGGGAGTTCTCAGTTTTTAAGAGTGTGAATGGGATCCTGAGACCAAACATTCTGAGAACGCCAGAGTTCTGACTAATAGTGATGCGTAAGGGACTTGCCCAGAGTCACACAGCGGAGCCAGTGTGAATCAGATGCAGAACCTGAACCCACGTCTTCCTGGTTTTGTCCACACTGGCTCTCGGTCCACTAGCCATGTGGCCTACTGTCTATACATAAATACGCATGTTGCATGTACATAAATAGATACAAAATGTACAGTCAAAACGGTACGACAAGATTCTTTCGGGGAAGGTTGTTGCAGCCCCGCCGCCATCCATTCAGGTCATCCCAACTACTGATCTGCATCTCACTACCTGAACCAAGTCTGAACTCCAAGACCTGGGGCCCCACTTCCTGGGGAAGTTAATCCACACGCTTCTGCAGCTGCAGCCCAAGAACCTATCTGAGTTAATTCCTTACGGAGAATCTAGTAACTAGTCCTTTTAACCCACTTCTGGCTGGTCTCAGACAGCAGACCATGTGACAACTTTCCGTAGCATCCAACCGTTAGGGAAAGTCATCTTCTCCTCCTTTTCCCTCTGCCCCACCCCTTCCCTAAATGAGCTATTTGTAAAGCATTTAACACGTGCCAGACACATAGTAGGTGTCAAACGCTTATCCCTTCCCCTTCCCTAATCACCTCACTCCCAAGTATCTTAGCTTTCCTCGTGGAATGGAAGCTCCTTGGGGACAGGCAATGTTTCTTTTCTAAACTTTGTATCCCGAGCACGTAATCCAGTGCCTAATACACAGGAAGCAGCTGATAAAGGTTTCTTCCATTCCTTCTTGCAGAAGGTGACATTTAATTTGAGCTTTGAAAGAAAATAGCACCTATGTATTATGGTCCTTAGTTTTAGCCTGTGAAATGGGTGAGCATAATTATCTCCATTTTACAGATAAGGAGACTGAGGTGTAGAGACTGAAAGCTATTAGAGCATGTCAAAGTTTGGCCAGGGGACCTGGGAGGCTGGGTCAAAGAAAGGAGGGGAATTTTGGGGTCCCTGGATCTGGCTTAAGGGGAAATAGGATTCTTTTGCCCAGGGCCCTACTTGAAAGTGATTGTTATTAATTGACTTTTGTACACATGGCATTCTGAAATTCTGTGAGTCTAAGGATTGAATGTATCTTTTCTGGGGGAGTCAAGATAAAACCTCTTTTAAATCAGGTAAATATGTGACAATTCATGTTGACATAAAGCCTAAATTAGGGGCAGCTAGAAGGAACAGTGGGTAGAGTGCCAGCCCTGGAGTCAGGAGGACCTGAGTTCAATTTTGACCTCAGACATTGACTAGCTGTATGACCCTGGGCAAGTTACTTAACCCTAATTGCCTCCAAAAACAAACAAACAAACAAACAAACAAACAAAAAACACATCAAAGACCAAGCAAAAATTAGAAGCTAATTATTAGTTTCACATAAGTAAGGAGAAGGGCAAAAGTCTTTCCTTTTTCTTCCTTAGGGAGTTCCTTTTAGGTGAAAAGCTTTAAGTTCAATCACAATTGCTCCAAGCCTCCAGTTAGGAAAATTCCCAATATCTAGCAGAGGTTAAGCTTTCTACCCAACCATGCCTTTGTTTTTCTCCCCTTTGGGGTTGAAGCAAAATTCAATTTATTGGAAACATTTTGGTAACCGAACAGTGGACAGCAGCTTATATTATATTATCTATGACTAGACCAGCATCTAAAGAGGAACTGGGAGCTTCCCTGGGCCCGTGCCCTCTTCTCCCAAGATGGCAGTAAAACCACTGCCATTCCTTCATATCTCCCCTCTTCTCAGAACTCAGTCGTCTCTTTGCTTCCTTGCTCGTTCTCCAATTCAGACACTCAGAGTCTCATTCCATCCCTCCCCATCCTCCACCCTCATCAACACACAAATTTGGGATATGCTGACATAAAAGCTCTCCCTTTCACACAAATGCTTAGGGTGGAATCCAGCCTCTCCCATAAAAATTTTGATTGATTCAAGGAAGTATGCGGATCCTCTTATTCAGTTCTGATGTTCGGATTTAGTCAAAAAGTGTCCTTCTCCAGTCAGAGCTCCAGATTTTGCATCTGAATGGTATACCACTGCATCCTCACACAACTTCATGGTCTTTTTTTTGGGGGGGGGGAGTGGGGAGGTGGAAGAGAAAGAGAACCTAGAGATAGGGTTGACTCCTTCCCCCTCCAAAATGAGAGGAAAACAGAAGGCCAGAAGCAATCATGGACGGGCAGGAGAGCTTTGAAAATTACAGGTTGAATTTATTATACACTTAAAAAAGAAAAGCAAACTCTACGTAACAGATTTGGAGTATATTGTATGAGCTTCTCCTGTTGTACAGTGTATATGAAAACACTTATTTTCACTTGGTGTTTACTAAGTCCAGAATTTTTTTTTTAAATGAAGTGGAAAAAAAACCCCACCTTACTTTGTAATTTTTAATTTGCCATATTTCTATATATAGTCTGTATATAGTCAAGTAAAAAAACATGTATTAAGTGCCTACTGTGTGCCAGACGTTGTGTAAAACCAGTCACTGCCTTCAAGGAGTTCAAAGTCTAGTGGGGGAGACAACATGCAAACATATGGAGAATAATAAATGTATGCGTTTCTCTACACCCGTGTTGCTTCCTCCATTCCTTCCATTGTAAGCTCTTTGAGGCCAGAGACTGATCGTTTCAGTGTTTGCTTTCCCCATTGCAGAGCACAATGCCTGGTTGATGATTGATGGATTCCGTCCACTGGGAGAACTCAGGTGCTGGAACCTTCCTCCTGGGAGTTTGTTCCGTAACTCTGTTGTAGCAGTCCTAGAGAGTTGCCTAAGGACACCGAAGAGTGAAGTGACTTGTCCCAGGTCACACATCAGAATTTGAACTCAGGTCTTCCGGACTCCCAGGCTAGCTCTATCCTGAGTTCAAATCTGCCTCACTTGCTAGCTGTGGCCAAGATACTTAAACCTCTGTTTGCCTCAGTTTCCTCATCCGTAAAAATGGGGATGAAAATAGCATCTACCTCCCAGGAACTGTTGTGAGGCTGAGGTGAAATATTTGTAAAGGTAAACCATACATGCCTTGTATAAATGCTAGTTATTATTGTTATTATCATCATTAGCTACAATGGGATGCTGTCCTTTCTATAACTAGTGTAATCCATTTTCTTTGTTCCCCTCCCCTTTTGGAACATTTTAAATTTATTTTTCACTCTTTCATATCTTTTGCTTTTAACATCGCCTTTTTTTCCTAAATAAATCTCTACCCACCACCTGGCCAGAGAACTATCCCTTGTAACAAAAAATATAAAAGGGAAACCAAAAATCAGTTCAGCTAGGTAGTGTTCCATATCTGTAGTTCTGTTTACTCAAGTAAACAAGGGAGGGATCTCTCACTAAGGCTAATCTTGGTTCTTATTTTGACACAGCAGTTATTTCCTTGTACATTGTTGCAATCATTATGTATATTGTTTTCTTGTCCACCTACTTCACTTTGCCTCAGTTTATATGTCATTCCTTGATGCTCTGAATTCTTTGTTGTTGTTTTTGTTTTTGTTTTTTTTTAATTTTTTTTTTTAGGCAATTGGGATTAAGTGACTTGCCTGGGGTCACACAGCTAGTAAGTGTTACATGTTGTTGTTGTTTTTTAAGGTACATACTGTTCCATTACATACTAGAATCCACAGCATCAAGGTCAGCTACTGCATTTGATGGCAAATTCTTCAACTTGAAAAGGCTACAAGCCAAGACCAAAGTGGAGGGAGAGATGGTGCATGACTTTTTGTTAGCAGATGATCGCATATTCAATATAGCCTCTGAAGCTGAGATGCAACAAAGTATGGATCAGTTCTCCTATGCTTGTGCTAATTTTGGCCTGACAACTAACACCAAGAAAACGCAGGTGCACTGTCAGCCAGCACTGTACCATCCGTACATGGAATCATTGGTAACAGCAAATGGAGACATTTTGAGTACTGTGGATAAGTTCACTTACCTTGGCACTCTACTTTCCAGGGATGGACACATATGAATTACCAGAGCTAGCTCCATGTTTGGGAGACTCTGAAGGAAAGTGTAGGAGAGAAGAGGTATTAGAATGCCTACCGAACTGAAGGTCTACAGAGCCGTTGTGCTGACCTCATTGTTGTATGCCTGTGAAATCTGGACATTATACCAGAGTAATGCCAGGAAACAGAATGACTTCTATTTGAATTGTCTTGGGAAGATTCTGGAAATCACCTGGCAGAATAGGATACTAGACACTGAGGTCCTTTCTTGAACTAAACTGCCAAACATTTAAACTCTACTGCAGAGAGCACAGCTCCAATGGGCTGGCACGTTGTTCGAATGCCAAACATAGGCTTGCCAAAAAGACTATTTTATGGAGAACTCACACAGGGCAAGTGCTCACATGGTGGTCAGAAAAATCGATACAGGGACACTCTCAAGGTCTCCCTTAAGAACTTTGGAATTGATTTCGTGACATGGGAGACACTGGCACAGGACCACATGTCTGCATGGTGTGTCCTCATCAGGGAAGGTGCTCTATGAGCAAAGCAGAATCGAAGTAACTCAAAAGAACCTTGAGATGGACAAACTTCGAGAATCCACCTCAAACGTTCACATGGACTATTTGTGCCCGACCTGTGGCAGAGCATTCGGAGCTTGTGTTGGTTGGATCTGCCACAATCAGACACACTGTAACTTGACTCTAACATAGCGATGTCATTTTGGTCCTCTTCAAGGAACGAAGGACAACTGTAAGAATCCATTTTTACAAAACCTTGCTTCACATTCAACTTCCCAGCACACGGTGGCTTTGTCTCACAGTCCTTCAGTCCTTTGCCCCCACAATCCGATACGGCCCTACCTTTCCAGCCTCTCCTCTCCAGGAACACTTTGCCCCTCCCACACCCACTCCAAACAAGCCCTGTGCTTGTTTTCTTCTCCCCCGCCCTTCCTCCTTGGACCTTGTCTAGCCCTGTGTTTGCACCCTGGTGCATTTCTTATACCCTACTGTGTCTTAGCCCTAGTTCTCTGAGTTTGTGTCTTCTCCTAGTGGCTTCTCCCTGGCCCATAGCAAGGAGGAGGGGGAGGAGACCCAGAATCCTTTTCTAGGGGTGAGGACTTTGCCGTTCCTTGGCAGAGCTGAACTTGCCCTAAAATCACAGGCCCTGTGATTTGAGAGGAAGCTGACGATTCAGCCCAGGAACCAGACAGTCACGGCTTCCAGGATGTGACAGTGTCCATCTGCTGTTTGCTTGTTCCCAGGAGGCTCATTTGGGAAGTTGAGGGGCCTGGAGCTCAGCTATGTGTCCTCCCTTCTGGTATAGGGAGTGGGGGAAGGGTCTTTCTCACCAAGCCCCTCGGCTCACCCAAGCTCAGGTCCCGGGGGCTGACTGACTCACTGGCCAGGGAGCACCTACTTTAATAAAGATCCCCTTCCTAGAGCTCTTTCATTTAACTGTTATTACTTATTAAGTAATTTAATGGAATGAATTTCATCTAAGAAGGCTCAGAGAGGTGTGACTTGTCCACGATCAGATTAGTGAATGTCAGAGGTGAGACCTGAACCTAAGTCTTCCTGACTCCAACTGATCCTACCAGGTAGGAAGTACAGATAAACTTATGCCCTTTTTACAGCTGGGGAAACTGAGAGTCAGAGAGGGGAAGTGACTTGCCCAGGGTCACACAGTAAGTATCTGAGGTAGCATTTGAGCCTATATCCTCCTGACTCCAATTCCATTACTCTTAGTTACTCTGCCTTCCTTACTATACTTTAGTGTGGTAGGAAATACAGGTACACACCCCCATTTTACAGATTAGGAAACTGAGGCTCAGAGGGGGAGTGCAATTTGCCCAATGTCACATAGCTTATTAAATGTTGTAGCTGGGATTTGAACCAAGATCACCTGGTTGCCTTTGAACGCATCTTTCCAAGAGACCTTACTGCCCCCACCTCTTGTCCAATTTTCTCTGTTGTAGTTCCATGTCTCAGAGGCATTTCCTTGGGGTTTCCTGACACAAGGGAATCTGGGAGATGATGCTCCATAGGAGCAAGGGAGCGGCTGCCTGAGGAGGCCCCTGGGCTGCCCAAGTTCTATGCCTTGGCCCTCTCCCTGGCTGGGGAGCTCTGGGGAGCTCTGTCTCGCTCCCAGCTGGCCCTGCCTCACCCATCTGTCTGCCACAAGAGGCTTGGGCCTGGGCTCGCCTCTTCCTTCCCCTCAGTGACTCTTGCTTACCCACAGAATACATCAGTTATCATCAGCACTTGAGCTGGATCAGGGAACGGAAGGGGTGGACAGACCAGCTTCCTCTCATCTGCAGGATCTGGCCCAGAATCAGGTGGAGGTGCCAGGCCTGGCATCCATTCCCTTTCCTTTTGAGGAGGTTCAGCCCTTCCCTCAGGGGCCTGCTACACACGAGCGCAGAGGGATGGGGTGGGAGGGGGAGTCTCTGTACTGGGAGGCAGAGGTTAGAGAGTGAACCTCTGCCACTGACCTGTCGTGAGATTCTGGGCAAGACCTGTACAGCTGCCCTCTTCCAGCCTCAGTTTGCTGATCGCTGAAATGGTGGGAGTGTAGCAGGTGAGCTCTCTGTTGTTTTTCATCATCAGACTGAGAAGGGGGCAGGGACTGTGCTTGGGGCCTTTCTTTGTATCCCCAGTGCTTAGCATGCAGTCTGGCACACAGTAAGGCCTTTAAAAATCCATCAGAACAATGCTAATCTGTGAGTTTAGGCCTGGGTCAGAGTGGAAACCCTAGGGCAGGTGGGGCTTTGGGAGGGACTGGCACAACAGGAGGCCACACCTTTAGGAGGGGGGACTGGGCCCTGTGGGGGTGCTCACCCTTTCAATCCTGTCCGGAAGCTTTATTCCAGGCCCTTTCCTTGGCCTCTCTGCCCTCTGACTGTGGTCCCTGCCATTCAGCTGGGGTGAGGCTCAAAAGTCATTCACCCTAGGAATCCCAAGGTCTAGCCAGGTATGGGGGAAAAGAAATTAATGGAGAGTACGGCAATGAGGGGCCATGATGGGGACAGCAGACACCTTGGGAGGGTCCGACAGGGTTTACCACTCCTCCCGGGGTCCGAGAGGAGCAGAGAAGATAGGGCAGGGACTCCTGGGTTCCCCACAAAGCCCTGTTCCAGCCCCACTTTGGCATGCAGGGCCCCCATATCCTGAAATAACCCCCAGAACGCAGAATGATTTCTTCTTCCTTGGGTTGTTTCTTACTTCCTTTCCCCAGCCCCCCACCAGCTTCCAGCCCTGACTGCTTCCGCATCTCTTCCTTCCCCTTTACACAAGGTCAGGCGTATAGACTGTGGTTCCCAACAAAGGCTGGGCAAGCTCATCAGCAGCTTCCAATACTAAATAACAGGACCCCCTCAGCCTCCAGTGTTCCCTTGTGAGCAAACAGGATGAGGACAGCTTGGAGGGGAGACGTTCCACCAAATTCAGGGACTCCAGATCCGCTGCACTACCTGCTTCTTAGACATCTGGAACAGGCTGTCCCAGAGGCATTTCCAGCTCCACATCCAAACCTCAGCAGGCTCATTATCTCCGCCCCCAGCCCTGCCCCTTTCAGAATTTCCTAATTTTTGTCACAGGCTGCCTTGGAGGCATCCCAGGCCCCACGAGTCACCGCCTTCTCATTTCTCCATTTACCATGCCTCCTCCATCTGCCTGCGTCTTTTCACTCGGACCCCAGTCCAGACCTCACCCTGCCTGGGGGATTATTGATCATTAGTCTCCGCTTTCTTCTTTCCAGCCCACCCTCCACACAGCTGACAAAGAGGGAGGCTCACCTGCTCCAGAAGCTTTCGGGATTCCCCCTTCTGCTTCTGGGGGGCAAACGTCTCAGTTTGGCATTTAAAGCCTTCCTGTCCATCATTCGAGGCTGATTTAACATTACTTCCCCTCACTCTACCTTCCAGCCAGATTCCTCTGCTTTCTGTTCTTCTGTTCTTGACTAATGTCTCACCTCCTACCTCTGGGGAATGTTCTCCCTCCTCACCTTAAGGGCCACCTCCTCCCAGAGGCCCATTCTGATTTCCTCAATTCGTAGAACCCTCTCACTTCCATTCCCCTATTTTGCTGTACAGTCATTTTTTTCAGTCGCGTCTTACTCTTTGTGACCCCAATGGGGTTTTCTTGGCAAAGTTAATGGAGTGGTTTGCCATTTCCTTTTCCAGCTCATTTTACAGATGAGGAAACTGAGGCAAACAGGATTAAGTGAACTTGCCAGAGGTCACACAACTAGGAAGTGTCCTGAGGCTGCATTTGAACTCAGGTCTTCCGGACTCCAGGCTTGGAGCTCTATCCACTGCACAACCCAGTTGCCCAGCTGCACCTGTCCCTGTGTTACTTTGTATTTCCTTTCTATATGTTTTGAATTGACTTATTTGTATACAGGCTTTTCCCCTAGTAGACTGTGAGCTCCTCGAGGGCAGGAATGGTAGGGTTGTGATGTTTTGTTTTGCTTGTTTTTTAATTTATCCCTGGTCTCTAACGCTGGGTTTAACACAGAATAGGTGATTAATAAATGCCTGTGGTTTGAGTGAAAGCTTGAATGAAGTCCCCCCCTTTGTCCAGGAGCTCTAGGTGGGAGGGCTTGAAGCTGCAGGATTTTTTTTTTTTTTTCAGTCTGAAATAAGCCTTCTTTTATTGACTAACTTTACAGTAGAATTATTTGATATTTTTAGCTGGTAATTACATATGGTAATGTATTATGTGAGAGAAGACAAAACTCCCCTCTTCCAGACACCATGTCTTACAGTCCTGGGGTAATTAGTTTTCAGAAATTTGATTGCTTCTCCTGGTAGATTACCTGACTGTCATCCTGAGCAGAGGCGCAGCAGCAAAGGGGAGGGGAAAGCACACAGCACTTGGATTCACCTGGATGGGTGCACATCAATTTAGGTAAGCTACAGGATTTTCTAGGGAGTGAAAGCATTGTCCTGAAAAGAAGAGCTGAGCCAGCCTTCCCTCCTTAGGGAATGAGCCCGAGGTTGCTGTGGCTTTCTGTTGCACTGATCACAGACCCAGGAAGATCTGGGTTCAGGGCCTGCCTCGGACACATGGGGATTATGATGATGTGACCCTGAGACAAGTTTCCAAGCATCTCAGTGCCCCAGGTGAACTATCATTGCAAAGCAGTTGCAGATTCCCTTTCTCAGCACGAAAGCACAGGTCCAGGCTACCAGAGAATTCTGGCTTCACTTTCCAAATCAATTCTGCCCCAGGAACTCTGGGGATAAAAAAACAACAAAAAAGTGGGGCAACCAGTCCTTACCACCAAGGAGCTTATATTCTAATGGGGCAATCAACATATAAATAATTAGGTGCCTACAAGATGTCTATAGAGTGGTTGGACCGGGAGGGAGGCTCCAGCGGTGAAGGCCCGGGAGGGTGGGCAGAGAAGGCCAGGAAAGGTATTCTTCAGAAGGGGTAATGTTTCATTAGATCTATCCACACTGGGAAAGCCAAGCAGATGAAGAATGCCTATTGTTCTAACTATGTGAGCCTTTGTGGCATCAATGGAGGAATCGGAGACAGATGTGGCCAGTGGCCAATGAGCTGGGACCTGAATAGAACAGTCAGTCAACAAGCCCGTCTTAAGGGTTTAGTTTGTGCCAGGCACTGTGCTGTATGCTGGAGCCTGGGAGAACAGGAGCCAGAGGGCAGGCTGCATGGCCTTTGGGGAACTGCTTAAGTAGTTTTAATCACCCCAGGCTTCCTCTTGAAACAAGGGCCCAACTTGTTAAGAATGGTACTCGATGGATAATGGCGTATGGCCACCAGCCATGGAATGCTGTGTTCCAGGAAGAATGGAAGTTGTAAGTTGTCCAAGGGTCAATGGACAGGGCCATGGAGGGCAGGCTCAAACTGTGGGACGTCACCAAGCAAGAATTATGTAAGAGAAGTAGGGCAAAGGCTGTGCCCAGAGGGAGGTGAGATGGAAAAGGAGGTGGTCTAGTCCTGGGTGAGAGTGAGGGCTAGATCATGGGGGGCCCTCTGAGCCACTGGCATGTTCACATTGTTCCCGTGGAGTGGCAGCTCGGCATGACACCTGTCGCTGTGGAGGCTCTAGAATATTGGTGGAAGTGCCCTGGAGAAGTTAAGAAGGGACTTGAAGGAGAGGAGAGGGTGTGAATGATTTTGGATTGCATTCACTCCACTACTCAATAAACTTCACTGACTCCCTATTACCCCAAGGTCTTCTGGGTGGCATCTAACGGCGCTGTACAACGTGGGCCTAACCCTATTAATCTGCTTGCTGCCCGCTCAATGACCTTCACACTCTCTCTACATCAGTTAAACTGGCCTTCCTGCCATTCTGCGCGCACGCTTCTCCAAGTTCCATCTCTGTGTTTTGCCCAGACTGTCCTCAATACTGTTCTTCCTCATTTTAGTCCTTACAATTCCCTGTTTTCCTTAAAATTAGCTCAAGTCACCTTCTACATGAGGCCTTTTCTGAAGCCTCCCCCCATGACCTTGTATTTATGACTTATTTTGTACATATCGACATATGTTCACGTTGTCTCCCCCATTAGAATGGAAGCTCCTTGGAGGCAGGGTTGTTTTGTTTTGTTTTCTATCTTTGTAGCCTCAGCATTTAGCATCTCTCCTAGCACATAGTAGGCCCTTTAAAATGCTTGTAGATTGACTGATTGATTGCTGTGAGGGAGCATTCATCTTGGAGAGATCACAGATCCATTAGCATATGGACGACTCCCCCTAGGAGACAGTGAGCTCCCCGAGATTCATCTCTCCTTCATCGGTGCATACAGCAGGCACTTAATACATGTCGGTTAAGTGAATGAATGAAAATCAGAAAATTTGTAATGATAATAACCCACATTCAAGTTGGCAAAGATCTTCTCTCCCGGCAGCCCAGCCCAGTAGGCTGTTTAATTATCACCCATATTTTATGGATGGGGAACCTGAGGCTTTAGAGGACCACGTGCAGAGTCAGATGAGGTACCAGTTTGACTCCTACCTCTGATAATTACGAGTTTGGCCTTAGAAAAACTACTTTGTGAAATTTGGTTAATTGTACTTCGTTATTTAATAAAAATCATTAATGCTGCAAGACGGTAAAAATTCCAGTTATAATTTTAGAAATTCAAAAACATGGAATTTAAATAACTCCTGCCAAGTGACACAAATACAGACAATATATGATTAGTACTTGGAAAAACTTGATTATTTTCCTTTAACTCAGATTTCAGTTCACAGAACTATTGTTTTTTGTCCTTAGTTTTGGAAGGAAGAAAATCCATTTGTCCTTGGTTTCCTCATCTATAAAATGGAGCTAAGGATACTTGTTGTATTTACCTCTGAGGGTTGGGTTGAGAATCGCCTCGGATCCTCTTTAAACAAAGAAAGACTTTGGGACAATCCCCAGCAGGTTAACATCTGCAGCAAAGGAACGTGAAATGCAGGGAAAGCTGAGTTTTCCTTGGCTTCCCACCTGACCAGCTCAGTGCAATTCAGCTCAGTGCAATTCAACAGACGTTCATATGAAGGGCTTATTGGGTGCTAGGCACTCGGGATGAAGATCCCAAACCTAACAGCCTTTCCCCTTCAGTTGCTTACATTCCTTTGGGAGAATAGCCTGGAGAAGGAAGTAACTACGAGATAATCTGAGGACGGAGGGAGAGAGATACCTTAGCTTGAGGCAGAGAAGAATCTTGCAGGCAGCCAGGAAGTCTAAGGGGAGGTGAGGAGGGAGGGAGAGAGGAAGGCGGGGAGCACATTCCAGGCTGGGATACAGAGGCCTGGGAAGGAATATGGAGTTTAGGGCAGTTTGGCTGGAATGGAGAATGAGCAAAGTGGAGTGACGCGAAATGTGCTGTGAATGTAATTCACATTTAATGTGAAATAAGCAGGCAGAGATGAGATGCCCTGGAACCAGATGGTGGAGGCCGTGGCATGGCCAAAGTCATGAGATGGCCGATTGAGGAGTGTGGAGTTATCCTAATGGGCCCCTCTGGGTCTTCATGGGTGGTTTCCTTTTTTTTTTTTTTGTGGGGGGGTTGATGTGGTCAGAGCTTCGTTTTAGGGAAGTCACTTTGGCAGCTGTGTGGAGAATGGATTGGAGAGAGGAGAGACCTGAGGTGGGGAGGTGATTGCCATAGTCTAGGGGAGAGGCAGGGAGGGCCTCTCCTAGCACATAGTGGGCCCTTTAAAATGCTTGTAGATTGACTTATTGATTGCTGTGAGGGAGCTGTGAGTGGGGGGAAGGGGATGGATATGAGAGAGATCATGGCAGAACTTGGCACCAAAGTGGGCATGTGGGGAGAAGGAGAGTGAAGAACACCCACACAGGTGGCCGGCCAGCCGGCCTGCAGGACTGGCAGGTTTGGTGGTTCCTTCGACAGAAAGAGGGGCTTGGAAGAGGGGCAGTTTTGGAGTTAGGCCCAGATGGCCTGCATTCCGGCTGTGGTCCTTACAGCAGGAAATACTCTTCAGGTGTGGCTAAATTCTTGTCCAACTCTGAAATTCTGTGATTCCTGGGCTGGACAGCGGCAGTGTCAGCCCTTGGGCCAGATCCCTCCCAGTGAAGGGGAAGCCCTACCCTGGGGAGGGTGGCTGGAAAAGGCCTGGGATGTACCCGGTTCATTCTCCCAACAGGAAATGCTTCTAACCATGGGAACATTTGCAGGGAGTGGAGGAGGAGGGCAAGGGAGCAGGGGCCTTGGTGCTGGGGAAGCGGCCAAATTTGGCAGCACGCCTGGATTCTCATAGAGCCCTGTGCACTGGGTTCAGAGGTCAGGCAGGGTCAAACACCCACAGATGTCCCCTCTACTCCCAGCTGCCCAGTGGGGAAGAGATCAATGGACAGTCACAGGGACACTCAGCTGCTGGCTTCCTAAGACTCTAGGAAGGAGGGCTGGGGGCACGGAGAGCTAGTCGCCTCTCTACTCCCGTCCTCAAAACACAAAACCCCACAGAGGACAAAGGGGCCTGGGAGACCTCGGCAGAGCTTTCAGGAGGCTCTGGGGCCAGGGCCAGCTGGAGTTGGGACCTGACAGGAAGATGTTGATATTTAGGCTTGAGGCCAGGCAAATAGCATCTAGATCAGAGTAGAAGGGACCACCCTGCCCCACCCTCTCTACCCTTCGGATCCCCCAGCCAAGGCTGGGTGACACCTGGCCGAGAAGGTAGGGACGGAATTCGTGGTCAGGTACAAGATGGACCAGATGGCTCTGAGGATTCTTCCGACTCTGGGAGGAGGACAGGGGAACCTCCAGAGTAAGGAAGAGGCACTCCCTTGGGTGCTGCCTGTGGAGGGCTGAGGGCAAGAGACTCAGACAGACATGAGAAGATTCCGAGACAGAGAGAGACCCTGGGAGAGCAAGAGAGGAAGGAGAGAGGAATGGAGAAAAGGGAAAGACAAAGATGAGAAAGAATGGGAGAGGGGGGAAGGAGAGGAAAGAAGAGAGGGGGTGGGGAAGGGAGAGGGGAGGGGAGAAGGGAAAAGAAAGAGGGGAGGGGAGGGGGAGGGGGAAGGGAAAAAGAGAGGGGAGGGGAAGAGAGAGAGGGGAGGAGAAGAGGGGAGAGAGGAGAGAAGAGGGGGTGGGGTGGGTGGAATCCTTTTGAGTATTCTCCAGGTTCCTGGCCTTAGGGTTTTCAAGCTCCTAACACCTGCCAGACTCCTGGACAAGAGGGCCAGCTGCCCTGTTACAGCCCCAGGGCCTTAGAGGCTCCTGCACTAGCTGGGGAGGGCTGCTTCACATCTCAAGTAAACATCCATTTCTAGAGCAGCTGAGTGCCAGACCCTGGGATTCCTGGTTCAGGGCTCTGGCAAAAACCAGAGAGAAGAGAGGGAGGGAAAACGAGGAGGGAAAAGGAGGTCACACAGCGATTCACAAAACTTCCTCCGTCATCTGTCTTCAGTTCCTAGGAGCTAGCTTAGAGGTAGAAAGGGCTTCAGAGAGCATCTCATCTACCCTGTTGTACACTGGGCACTGTTCTGGGTGCTAAGGATACAAAGATAAATATAAAACAATCTTTGTCCTCAAGGAGCTTACACTCTATGAAGGAGGCAATATGGACATACACACATACAGGAGAGAGGGGGGCTGTACATGGGATTTCATTGTTACAGGGAACCCCCAGATCAAGAAACTCCCTCTCCTGATACACATCAGAGAGGTCTCTGCAAGTTACAGACAGGGAGTTGTCTGGACCAGGGCTGGGGTACCTGCAGCCTCAAGACCACGTGTGGCCTCGAGGCCCGCAGGTGCCTTGCCCCTGGTCTAGAGGCTCAAGTTTTGCCCGGGACACAACCAGTATGTGTTAGAAGAAAGAGGTGAACCTCAGTCTTCCTGGCCCTACCTTGTGTCCCGTGCTACTTCTGTCCAGGAACAAGAGATCACCGCTAAGCAGAAGCCAAGAGAAAGACCAGGGAGGTGCGATGCTTGGCAAAGCCTATACATCCCGGGGCCCCCATGGCTAGCAGACCTCGAAGGCACCCGCAGTCAGTGGCTCTGAACCATCGTAGATGTAAGCTGCCTCTTCACCCATGCAGCTCAGTCACACAAGTCCCTACATGTGTATCCTATGCATCTATGTATCTATGCATGTATCTATTTTTCTATCTATGCATCTATGTATCTATATGTCTATGTACAAATCTATCTATCTATGCATTCATGTATGTATCTATTTTTCTATCTTTCTATCTTTCTATCTATCTATGTATCTAGTTTCCCCTGATAATCTGTAAGCTCCCTGAAGGCAAGGTTTTGTTTTTGTCTTTGTATCTCTAGCACCAGCAGGATGCCTGGCACACAGTATAGACTTAATAAATGCTGATTGATGGAATCTAGCTAAAACCAAGGGAACAAGTTCTTTATCTTTTCTTACCCTAATAAAAGCCCTCTGTTGTGTATTTGTGGCCAACAAAGCCTTTTCTGACTTGGAGCCCAACCTCACTTATGGATGGGGAAAATGGGGCCCCAAAAGAGGAAGATACTTGCCTAAGGTCACAGGTGCTAAGTGGTAGAGCTGGGATTTGGATGTAGACCTTCGGGCTCCAATCTACCTTTCTACTTGTCCCTGCTGACTGGACCTCGACCAGGTCCCAGGTGTTCGCAGGGCAGGCAGCCTGTCACTTTGCCAGTGATGGCAAGATGGAGGTATACAAGGCAGCGAGTTGCAGTGAATAGAGTGCTGGATTCAGGAGTTAGGAAGGCCTGGGTGAAAATCCCATCTCAGACACTCATTAGCTGTGTGACCCTGGGCACATCCCTTCCTCTCTCTGGGTCTCAGTTTCCTTATCTGTAAAATGAGGGGTGGAGTCTACATCTATGATTCTAAGGGAGCCGGGGTTCTTCTTTTTTTTTTTTTAAAGTCAACTACAATGCTATACTCCATGCTGAGCAATATTTACATCTCCAAATATCAGGTCACAATCCCTATTATATGGTGAAGCTAGAATGACAAATTATCATATGCTTTGCATATCAGAGCTGGTATCACCTTTCCCATAGGGAATGCTGCCTGAAATTAACATATTCCCAAAGGTAAAATGCATATTCTCTGAAATGCATTTTATTATGACAATGTAATGCATTTACTCATGAAAAACATTAAACGTAGATAATTCTACACTAGCTCTCATAAGTGACAGGTTAAAAATCAGCCATCCACCCTATTTGGGAGAGGAAGAGTTCTCCTAGTGTTTAAAGCAAAATGATTTTCTAGTCAGGATAATTTCTGGGATAAAAACAATAATGCTGCTTTTTTGCACGTGTGTTTCACTTCATACGTCTGGTTTTATTTGTGGTATTTCATCTCATCGACTCCTATCCCATTTCAACATTGCTGTGAGCTAAAGGAAAAACCTGCTGAAACGGAAGTGGTCCAGTGATCATGTTATACACCCTACTTTGGAAATTCCCAAATTGGAGAAAAATGCTATTTAGGCTTTTATTATGTAATAAGATCTCCAAATTTCTTGGTTTGACTTTGCTTTAATTAACTAAAAAATATTGCTGGTAAATATTTATTTTAACTTTTTTTTTTTTAAATAACATTGTTTACCAAGGGGGTGATATGGGCAAAGCTTGGAGTAAGAAAGGCACGCTTTCTACAGGTCTCATTGCTATATTTAGTGGGGCAGCTAATGTCATTGATGTGGGTAGGTTCATTGGAGATGTGATAGTGATTGGGTGTGCTATAGTCACTGGGGCGGTGACTGGGGTGGGGAGGTTGACTAGGTGGTGAGTGTTAGTGGAGAGGCCACGGATAGTGGACCGGTTATAGTTACAGGGTGCCCCATATTCATCGGGCTGGTTATATTAACTGCACTTGAAACATTCACCGGACTTCTCACGCTCATTGCAGCGGCCCCTGTGACTGGGTGTGACCTCGTCCCAGATGACACAGACGCAGAGAAAGTGACATTGAATGGAGTGGTAAGCGTCACAGGTGGCACAGCAGACGTGGAGGTTACACGGGTTACCAGCTTTTTTCTTCCTTGCCTCGAAAGCTTCTTCCCACAATCTCAGTGTTTCTACCTGCTGCCCTGGCCAGCTGGTCACATGCTGCTGCTGAGGGAGCCAGGGTTCTAAAGAGAAATTTCATCCATTTCCCATCTCACCCTCCAGCAGGGTCATGGAGAAGCAACAGTCCCACCCAAAGGATAGGCCAGGCCATTGGGGGAAGCTGAGTCAGAGCTGAATCACCAGGAGGCCAGAGAAGCTGGGGAGGGGAGCTAGGGTCCAGGTGATGGGTATGTGTGTGTGCCCACTCCCGGCTTTTCTTATTAAATTCAGCCCTTCTTCCCGTGTGGGGGAGGGGTTGAGCAGAAGCAGGGGGACAGACTGATCTCACAATGATTAGATGGTCACAGTGGGCCCCAAGATAAAAATCCCCCACCTTTCTCCTGGGTTGATAACAGCACCAAGTTGACACTTCCTCCCTCTTTCCCAGTGAGTCATCCACCGTCTTCCTGTATTGGGCTTTCCCTCTGGCCGGACTGAGCTGACTCAGTGACTATTCCCTTGCTGGGTGCTTGTGTCCATCCCTTCTCGGGGCCAATGAAGTAAAAGTCATGACTTCAGTGCTCACTTGGGCACCTGCCTTCCCTGGTACCAGCCGCCAGCCACCGTCTCTTACCACTTCTCTCCTTTAGCTGTCACAAGGGAGAGTGGGTAGATCTGCTTGGGGAAAACCTGTCCCTAAAAATGAGCGTCCCCTTCAGACAGTGATTTACAATGGAAGTATTTTCATCTCCATTTTTTCCATTTGTTTCATTGGCACTTTCCTCCAATTCCTCACTGCGGCATGGAGGTGACCCAGAACTCTCAAATCAATTGATCAACAAGCATTTATTAAGCACCTACTACATACTAGTACGGGTCGGGGGGCAGCTAGGTGGTACAGTGGATAGAATGCTGGGTGTGCAATCAAGAAGACATGAGTTCAATCTGGCCTCAGACATTTCCTAGCTGTGTGACCCTGAGCAAGTCACTTAACCCTGTTGACCTCAGTTTCCTCATCTGTAAAATGAGCTAGTGAAGGAAATGGCAAACCACTCCAGTATCTCTGCTAAGAAAACCCCCAATGGGATCACGGAGAGTTGGACAGGACTGGACAATCATCATAAAGCAGTAGATAAGAAAATAAATGTTTATTTACTGACTGACTGCCATCCAAGGATCAGTGTAACTCAGGTGCTGGTGGTGTTCGTCCACCTCTCACTGCTGCTGCAGAAGACTTGGGAATAGTTGGGTGTGGCTCAGAGCCAGGGGGAAGAGTTATTAGAAGTCCTCCTTTTGCCTCTAGGTCTTTCCTTTGAAGAGGGCCAGGGACATCAGGAGGGTGATGTCTTTACTGGTGAGTACATTGGGTTTGACTGAGGCAGAGCTGGGCAAGGTCATGAGCCTCACTCTCTCCTTCAGTCATCAGAGTCCAGTCAGGACGACTGGCCATGGCCCAGGATGGAGTGGAAGACCTTGGCCTTTTAAAATGAAGGTCTTCCCCTGGTCTCCCTTTGTAGGAAACCATACCCATTCACCAACTAAGGGCTAGGTAAGGATTGGGACAAAGATGGCCCAATTTACCATCATAAAAGTATCAATCTGGGTGAGAGCTGGAGAGGCAAACTGAGGCTGTCCCATGGTGGCACAGGGAACAGGCTGCCCGGGAGGTCGGGGCAGATTCTACCCCATTCTCTGCACTATAGATTTAAGGCTAAAGGGACATTTACCAGAAGGCCACCTAAGCCAACTCCTTCACGTTATGGCTAAGGAAACAGATCTAGAGGAGGGCGGGGACTTGCCCAAGGTCATACACACAGTAGGTACCAAGGCGGCATTGGAACCCAGGACCTCAGTCTTCCAACCCAGGGCTTATCCATGGCACCATACTGTCTCACCAGCGCTCACCGGGCCAAGACTGGAGAACTGTTTGTCTGGCATGTTGGAGTGAGGATTGCTTCTGGGATGGGTCCCTTCTGACCCAGAGCCTCAGAGTCTGTGAATTCCATTCTCAGAGTGAGGCCAGCCAAGCCCGTCTTTCTCCTCTCAGGTTTCTTCGAAGGTTCGGCTTCTGCTTGGTGGGGCCTTGGGGCGAGGGCTAGGAGGCTGTCCCCTTGCAGCAGGTATAGAGGACGCCCAGCCCAGCGGTTGGAACTGGGCCCTCGGAGCTATAGGCCACTCCCTCCCTGGGCTGGCCCTGTTGAGGGGAAAGGGAGATGGTTCCAGAGAAGCCACGGCCCACCCACAAGATGACTACTCCCAGCATTAGGCGAAGCTGCAGGGCTGGGCCCATTGACCCTGGCTGAAGGTCAAGGGAAAGGAAACAGCGTGGCTAGAACGGTCTGCAGATGTCGGGCCCAGGCAAGGCCCCTGCCCCCAGCGCCCCTCCCCTGCAGAAGGGCCCAGCATGATTCTGTGGCACCCAGTTGGGTTCCCACAGAGCTCTTAAGGCCTCTGGTCCTCTCCCCCTTCCCCTAGCCGTGGCTGGAATCCCAAACAGTGCCCGGCAAACGGGGAGATGGGTGCCAGGGAAGGGGTGAGGACAGCAGGAAGGCAGGGCAAGCCTGTGCCAGGGCCAAGCAGGTCAAGCAGGTAGGAGGGTGGTAAGAGGATGACCATACCCAGCCCTCTCTGCCCCGTGCCTAGTCAGTCCACAAACAGGTCTGACTGAACCACTATTAACTCTGACCCACAAAGGGCTTGTGTCCTTATTTCACAGGGAGCCTTGGACACTGCTAGGTGGGAGGAAAGTTTAGAGGCTCCCAAGGCTGCGGATGAGCCCACCCTGGGCTCCTGGGTGCCTGCCACTCACCTCTCTGCCCTGGCCTTTAAAAGGGAGGTAGTGAGGGAATTCTCTAGGACAAAGGGCCATGAGGAAGTGAGAAGGGACCCGGGAGAGAAGAGGGGTGTGGGGACCCATGTGATGACTGGGGAGCAGCATTCCTGAGGCCTATTTGCTCTCTGCCAATGTACCCCCTTCTTTCAATTCCGAGATGCCTGCCCAGGTTGCTGATCCCATAGGCTTGGTCTCCTGGCAACTGGGCTCTGGGGCCCACAATTCACTTCTCAGTCCCTGCCCTTCCTCATTTTTGCACTCCAGATGACACCCTTCCCCTGTTCCCACCTGGCCCTATGGATGGGGTTGGGGAGGGTGGTATATGGAAAAGCCAACAATGAAAAGATGGGCCTGGGAAGAAACCTGAGTTCGAACCCTGGTTATGATGTAGAGGGTGTGTGGCCTTGGGCAAACTTCACAGGGGTTCACGGACCCTGGAGGCCACTTTGTTCACCCCTCTTTTTACAGTAGAAGAAACAGGCCCGGAGAGTCACCCAGAGAGTAAGCCTGGGACGCAGGATCTGAAGCCAGGTCCCGAATCCAGAGGCAGGGCTCTTTCCACAGCAGTGTGGCCTTTTCAGTTTGCTCACCTGCACAATGGGGTTAACCTTTGCACTCTCTGCCTCATTAGGTCACCAGGAAAGCCTTACGGCTGTTGTCAGACGTTAAGGTTCCATAAGTAGGAGCTGCCATGATGTCACTGCGTGGGGGAGGGGAATGGGGGGAAGGAAATGACGCCTGTCATGCCCCCCCCCCGCCCCGATCAAGCTCCGCCTGGGGCTCCACCAGGGAAGTTTGGGAGAACCAGGTGGGCCACTTTCCACCTCCACCATGGAGGGAAAGTCCCTCATGCCCAAATGCCTGCCTGGCAGCTGAACCGATGAGGAGCTTACTCCGTGTGGGGGTGGGTGGGAGATAAGGCCAGAGAGGACCTGGAGCTCTGGGGTCTTGGCTGATCTTAACCAGGGCCTGCTGGTTAATCTTCAGCCCCGAGATAGGGAGGGAGCCTGCTTCTGGCTTGACCAAACACCAGGGGCCCTGGAAGAACAGCCCAAAGGTCACAACCAGCCTTGCCAGTGTCCAGAGACCTGGGGAGAGGGGGAGGAGAGGCCAGATTGGTGCTCCCTAGCTGGCGGCCCAGTTCCTGGTTCTCATCTTACCAGTACTAAGGCGGGAGGCACCCATGGGGCATTAATGAAACCCAAACTGCGGCTCCCTTGCAGTTAGGAGTGCACCCACCCTGAGCCAAGTGCCAACAAGGATTTCCTTTCACCCATCTCATTACTAGCAGCAACGCCGCTTGCTCCTGTACAGACACGAGCCCCACTCTGGGGTCCTTGGGAAAAAAGGTGAATGGGTGCTTTGGCTGGCCAGCCCCCTGAGCTTAGGGCCAGGCCTCACGGGCTCCTCTGAGCACTTCAGGCCCCAAGCTGCTTGGCATCTCGGCAAAGCGGCCATCCCGGGGAATCCAGCCACGTGGTGCCTCCTCCCCTCCAGACGGAGAGGGGTCACGCCACCACTCCTGTACGTGAGGGGCTGTGGGGGGATGGCAGGTCCAGGGCCAGCTCTTCAAGATGGTGGGGAGCCTACCAACCCTGAGTTAGCACAGATGCCGCCTGCGGCTTAGGGCAGACTTCCCGTGGATCAGGGGTGGGTAGGGAGGGATAAAGACCAAGCGTGAGTGATGCTCCGCTTTCTCTGTCTGTGCACACGTTGCACGCTTTGTCTACTCTTCAGAGGAGAAAAGGGAGAGCCCGAGAGATGAACAAAATGGTCACATCCCCAAGCTGGATCGTAAAGAAATTTAATTTTTACAAACGTCTTGTTTTTGTCCCATGTAGAAAACACCCCCCATCTTTCTCCAAATACAGTGATTACGTCCCGACTTGGCTGGGTGTGGACCCCGTGCACCTATGGGGGGGCTGCTTCTTCCTCCAGGGCCAAAGGCGCTGCTGGGGTCTGGCCTGCCGGAGGGGAGCCCCCGGCCTCCAGCGCCGTCAGCGGCCGGGGCCTCACGCCAGCCCTCTTGGGGCCAGACTCGCTTCAGATCTTGACCACCTGGGCCGCTGCGCACGCGCTCTTCCTCCCACTGCCGTCGGCGGCCTGCCTGCTGATGTACAGGCGCCCAAAGGTGCCCCCCACTTGCCCCTTGGTGAGGCGTCCAGGGTTCATACAGACACAACCCAAGATATCCTGAAAAGAAAGAACACATGAGTTTGGAGAGGCTCTGAGGGTCTGGGGGCATGCACAAGGATGACCTGTGAGAGGACATTCCCTCTGAGCACAGATTGACTTAGGTGACTTATCCAGGGTCACAGAGGCAGTGCAGAGGCAGGTCTCGAACTCAGGGCTTCCTGACTTTGAGGCTGGCTCCCTACTCACTAAGCAGTGTGGTGGAGTAGAAAGGAGAAGGGATTAGGGAGCCCCAGATTCAAGGCCTGCTGATCGGGAAAGCAGCGACTGCAATCTCTGGTCTTCCGTGGCTCCTCAGGGGCAAAATGGAGGGGTTGTCCTGGATAGCCACCTTTGGAGACTCCACAGTAACACCAATGTTTACTAAGCACCTACGTGCCAGGCACTGTGCTAAGAGGTTCACAATGTCCTTTCATTCGATCCACACAACAACTGTGGGAAATAGCTGCTATTATTATCCCTGTTTTACAGGTGAGGAAACTGAGACAGAAGTTAAGTGACTTGCCCAGGGTCACACAGCTAGGAAGTGCCTGAGGCCGTATTTGAACTCAGGTCTTGCTGACCCCAGGCCTAGCGCTCTACCCATTGCACCATCTTGGGAGACCATCTAATGGTGGGAAAAGACCTGACCTGAGAGCGGCACCAGCACGGTGGAGCTCAATGCATCTCTAGGTCATCAGCAGGTCTCACATCCCTGCAGGCCTCTGCCCCGATGGCAGCCACAAAGCTGAGCTCTCTCCTGACCCCAACCCCAGTGACACTCTTCTGAAGGCTGGGCCAGCTTTTGGCAGCTGCTTTAATGTGGAACCTCCTGGATCTACTCTATAGGGAGCTCTAAGGGACCTCACAGGTCATGGAATCCTCCATTCCCCCATTTTACAGATGAGGAAACTGAGGCCTGGAGTGACAGGTGACTTGCCATGGTCAAACAAGTCGCAGAACTAGATTCTGACCCAGGTCCTCAGGCTCCAAATGCTTCCCATAGGTGGGCAGGGGTGACAGGAGGTGGAGACGGAGCTTTGGGGACCAGCCTGGTCTGCCCCACTGAATCCCCAAAGATGCCTCCTCTTGGCGTCCCCCCAAGAGGTCCATAAGAGCGCAGCTGGGGGGGGGGAGGCGGCCGGCCCCCTGTTGTGTCCCTGCCCATACGCCCATGCAGCCCGGTTCTTGGGAACCAATGCAGTGCCACTGCCAGTGAAGCCCCAGAAACCGCCCTGACATCGCTGCCCTTGGGTCCTGTCAGGCACGACTTCAAACAGACCTTCACAAAGTATCTCAGGTCAGAGGGAACGATGAAGATGTCCGGCGTGACTGGAAGCTGGGCGTGAGAATAGAAATGTTCGTAGTCAACGCTCATCTCCTCGAAGGGAGGGTACAGGGGGTAGTAGCTGCAGAGACAAAGACGAGGGTACGTCAACCTTGGCGGGCCGAGGCCCACAGAGGGACATCAGTCCAAACTCCTCAGGCTACGGCTGGGGAAACTGAGGCACTGAGCGCAGCTCCGCCCTCCCGGCTGGGTGGGAGCTGGATCAGAATCCAGATTAAATGTAACTGGGAGACACTGGACAATACCATGTGACGTCCTGCTCCAGACCAGACCTAGCACTCTCCTCTCCCCCAGCGCTCAGCAGAGCCAACATCTCTCGCTTTTGCCTGCCCGCGTCCACTGAGCCGGGCCTTTGTGGCCGCCGTCACTTCCGGTGGTCTGACCACAGCTCTCAAATCTAGGCACACAATCCCCCCCACAGGCCTCTGCTCCTTCCAGCCAGTGTCTGGTCTCAGTAAAGTCGGCAGTGACCAGCCTCACCTCCTCTGGGTCAGGACGTGCTTGAGGATGCGGCTGAATCTGTCTGAGGCGCTGGATGAGCTGGGGAAGGAAGGGCCAGAGAGACACCCATCAGTCTGGGCACCTGGCGCAGGGCACGTGAGGGCGTGCTGCCCACCATGGTTGGTGCCCAAACCCGGGGGCCGCCTGAGTCAAGTGAGGCAGGGCAGGGCGTCCCTCACGAGCGTGGGGAAAGAACCCGGGCTTGTCTTCAGGACCAGCAAGGGAGGTCGAGGAGATCCCCTGAAACGGTCTCCAGGCTGAGGAGCCCACGCCCGGTTCAAACATTCCTTCCCCTCAGTGATGTGCTGGGAGGCCTGAGCTGGCAAGTTCAAGCTCAAATACTTGGCTGGCTGTGCTCCTCCCCTCCCAGAAAGAGGAAACCGCCCCAGCCACGGAGCCTTCACTGCCCCTCTCCCATTTACAACACCAGGAGAGGCCTGGAACCTGCGTGGACACAAATCAAGCCACTGTCACCCCCCTCGACCTGTCTAGGTTCCAACTCTGGATGCTGGAGAGGGTGGGGGGGAAGAGTCAGAAAACTATCTGATTGGCAAGCCCTCCCCCCAACGAAGCGAGGAGGCAAAAGGGAGAGGACGTCTCGGGGTCTGAACGCCAGGGACACAGGCAGTCGTGTTGGCCAAGGGAAATAAACAAGCCAACGCACACGCCCACGCCACCTGGACAACGTCAAGTGCCGATGGCCACCTGCCAGAGGGCCTCGGTGGGGAATGTGGCCGTGAAGAAAGCCCGCCCTCCAACGTGACCGTGTGCACATCAGGCAACATCCTTCGGTGATGAGGGCCAGAATCCACCTCCTTGAGTGCTGGGCCGGGAGCCCACCAATTGTCTCTCACCTACTGATTTCCTCCGCTCCCATGTGAAGCAGCAGGTCCGTGGAGGTCAAGCCCAGAATCACTCCATTTATGGAGAGGGTGCAGGGGTCAGACACGAAGTGGACTCGCTGAGGGGGGGAGAATGGGCGTAAAGACTACTGTCCGTGAACATCAAAGCGATAGCGGCCCCATCCCCAGGAAAGGCCGGACTCTTTAGGGCCCTCCTACTGGGCTGGGTGTGTCACCAAGGAAGGGAGGCCAAGATCATTTACAGGAAACCCAGAAATGTACTCGTGTGCTAAAAGTGAAACACACACACCCCAAACCTGTCTGCCCAGAAAACACCAGGGACGCTACCAAGAAACCTAAGAGATAAGCCATAAGCAGACATCCTCTGCGTCACATGACCTTAGGGGCAGAGCTGGCCACTGGAGAACTGCAGAGTTCTAGGGGCCCTGGAGCCCGAGAACTCTCCTCTCCTCCCCGGGCATGGAAGTCACAGGCTCCACTGTCTCTCCATGTGGCCCATCTCACTTCTGACACCTCTGCGCTGTCAACTCTGCGTTTCGCGCCCCTGCTCCCGCTGCGCTTTCTGAGGCCCTCCACCGACCTGAAGACAGTCATCTTGCCTCCCTCAAGTTTTTGGTAACTGCCCCTCCATCGGAGGCCTGCACTCATGGCCCTGCGCTCCAGAGGGAGGCTGACCGGGGCAGACCACAGCTCACCCTTCACTACTGGAAGCTAGGCTGGCCTCTCTAATGTAGCCCAAGATCTTTCTTACCACGTTCCTGATGCACACCAACCTCCAGGCCCTTCTAGCTGCTGCCGAGCCCTGCCTTCCCATCCTAGACCCTGTCGGTTTTCTAAGCCCAAACGCAAGACCTTAACACGCATCCCTAGTTCAGATTTCTTCTGAGATTCAGCCCAATGAGATAAGCTTCAACTCAGCCTTGTGGGGGATAACCAGTACCTTTTTGTCCTCTTGGGGGAGCTCTGAGAGGCTGAAGGGTGGCTGGGGGTACACTGGGTGATGGTGCGCATCTCGCAGGGATGGGACGAACACGAGGTGGGTGCCCGAACTACACAGCAGAGAACAGAGAGGAAAGGTGAGCTAGGACGGGAGGCTGCTGAACCCATGGGGGAGGTGCCGCCCCAGCTTCCCTGCGGAGCTTTTTAGGGGGGGCCTGGGGAAGGAATCGTGACTGGGAATCCCTGGGCTGACTGGGTGCTGGAGGAGGCAGACGTTTGCTCTGCCAGACCGGGGAGGTAAAAGGCCACGTGTGCATGTGCATGTGCACGTGAGCATTAACAGTGACAAGCCAGCTATGATCGGAGTGTGAGCGGCTTTCTGCCCTTTGGAATGGTAATGTTCACACTCGCTGGAGTTCAGGAAGTCTGCAATGATGACATGTGGAACGGGGAATCTGGAAATCCTCCTGCTGGATCTCTCGGGGCAGATGTGAGCCTCATCACAGTGGTGGCTTCTTCTCGAGGACCGAGGCAGGCCAGGGTCTCGTCTGCGGGTTGCGTCAGCGGATTCCCCCCAGCACCGGACTGCTTGTGCTCCGCTCTCCTCTGAACCCTGACTCTGGCTCTCACTATCTGTCCAGCCCCAGGCAATTGCCCAAACCCTCTGGCCTCGAGGCCACATGTGGCCCTCTAGGTCCTCAAGCGTGGCCCTTTGACCGAATCCAAACTTCACAGAACACATTCCCTTCATAAAAAGCTTTGTTCTGTAAAACTTGGACTCCATCAGAAGGCCGCACCCAAAGACCGAGAAGGCCACATGTGTCCTCGAGGCCACAAGTTTCCTACCACTGCTCTAGGGTACGTAATTCTGAGGAAATCAGACATTTTGAAAGTTTTGAGAGTGAAGCCCTGGCTACAGCAGAATCCCCGTGTGACTGGCAGCCCAGCAGAACTGATACCTGGGGGGCTCAGGTTTCAATTACTTTTCTCCTCAGCTCTCCCTGTCCCCATCCTGAAATGTGAAGCTGACAAAGGGCCGGGTACAGCTGCTTGCTGTGTGAGCTGTGAGGAGGGGGGCCCCAGTCCACGAGGTGGCCCAGCTGCCAACAGAGCCCCGAGTGCTTGTGCTTGGCTTCCCTGGAGGCCTTCAGAGATCTATTGTTAAGAGGAAACACAGCCTGGCTGCTTGTGGTTATGAACCAGCTGCAGGGGGAGGGACCAGGAAGAAAATTCCAGCTATGTTACAGGATTGCACAATTTCATTCATCGTGGTGGGAGGGTTCCCACAGCCTCTCTTGTCAAGTCCCCAGCATGGGAACGAGGGTACTCAATCCTTGGTCGGGGCCCACAAGGGCAGGATGCCCCCTGGGCCCCAGGCCTCACTGACAGTTTGACAATACTCTCAAGGGAAAGGTGGGGGACAGACATCCTACCAATGAAGAAAGTCCCCATAATTTGGGAGGTGCTCCCCCCTGCCCCACCGGCAGCAGATGAAAGTGTCTGGTGGTGCCGAGTACGGCCGTTCGGGAACAATACTGGGTCTGTTCTTTTGTTCCGTTGCTCTCGGTACCACATGATGGTGGAAGGCCAAAACCAGAACCGGCCCCTCCCAAGCGGGGGATCTCACCACACTCCAGGCCCTGCCTGACCCTTGGGAAGGCAGGACAACCACCTGCCACCGCAGCAGAGGTCTTGGGCCTGTGCCAGAACCAGCGAATGATCTCACCCTCACTCCTGCCCGGGAGCCCGGGGCAGGACCACTACTGAAAGGGAGAACTGAGCTCTGAGGCCTGCCCAGGAGCCGGAGGTCAGGCCCAGGCTCCACCTCCCCACTTAGGAAGCACTGTTACCAATCACACCCCGCGATCAGTTCTCACGGCTCAGAGGGCAAAGGCTGCACCTCTGGTTTTAAAATAACCTTTGCGATACAGACTTGTTTTTCCAAAGCTTAGTTTCAGGATTATCTGACATCTCTGCTCTGAGACATATGTGAGTGAACCCCTAGAGAGAGGCCCATCCCTACACCATCGACCCCTCTACACCAGGGCCCCGGAGGAAGGCCCTCGGAGGCGAGGAAGTCTGCTTCCTGAATGACTTTCCACTCCCCCAAATTAGAACTGCACCCTCTCTTCTGTATCTGACACTGGCCTTCTGCTGGTTTACGGGACGAGCCTAAAAACTCCACCCTAACTTGTTACTGTTCGGGGCTTCCAGGGGCCAGCCCCCACTTACCACAGCCAGAATGAGAGCAGGGGGAGGGTCCAGGCAGGCCCTGGAGAATGTGGGAGGGCGGGCCGGCTCTGACCGAGGCCCTGGGCCAGCTTTCTGGGCCAGGAAGTGCCCTCCAACATCGCTCCCCAAGTCACCCCAGAAAGATTCCCATGGCAGGAGGGCGGGGGAGGGGTGCCTTCTTGCTTTGTGGCTGGCTCATCACTGTGCAAGAAGTGTCTCCCCGAGCCCCAGATGCTTGGGATGCTGCTGACCGCAGAGAGTCAGAAGGCACCAGCCCCCATGCCCAAACCGCTGGAGAGAAATGGGGAAAACCTGGGGAACTGGAAGTTTCTACCCATGTGTCGATGCCTGGTGCACTCCATCCTAACCTTCTGGTCCCTTCGATAATTGTCCTCACACAGTGTCTGAATACGCCTTCAAACGTGGAGGTCAGCTGACAGTTCTGGAAGAAAGGAAAGGGAAGGGACGGTCTGCAGGGGGTGGGATGCCACCGTCTGAAAAACCAAGGAGCTTCCCGGGGCAGAGGGCCCCGTGAAGGGCACTTTGAAGTGCTTTCGGCCAATGTCGAGGAGCCCAAGGGGACAGGGCTGTGCCCCACAGGACCCCACTGCCCACAGCGGGGAGAAGGTGTTTGTGGGCACCCAGATTCAGGCCCCACAGACTTCACAAAGCTCCAAGCTCTGTCTGCTTCCAGGCCTCATGGGACATAAGACTGGCTGCCTCAGAAGGGCCTTGCTATAGTGCCCTGCAGGGTCCTAGGGTTCCCATTGGGCCGAGTATATTCTCAAGAAGTTTTGAGGGGCAGCTAGGTGGCGCAATGGATAAAGCTCTGGCCTTGGAGTCAGAAGGATCTGAGTTCAAATCTGACCGCAAACACTTGACACTTACTAGCTGTGTGACCCTGGGCAAGTCATTTATCCCCAACTGCCTCATCAAAAAGCAAAAAAAAAAACCCAAACCAAACAACAACAACAACAACAAAAAGCTTTGGAGGCGGCCTTCTGCTAGCCTGGTGAGGAGGGCCGAGTGTTTGCCCAGCTGGAATTCTTACCTCCACCTGCTCATGCTTAGCATCGAGGAAAGGTCCCAACTGCACAGAGAGAAAGAGAAACAGGGCAGATTTACACAAGGTCCAGCCAAACAGCGGGAAACAAAGGACGGCCCCCCAGGGCACCGGGGTCCTACCACCTTCTGTGACACAGACCCCCTGGACAGGCAGGCTTCTGAAGCAGATGGAGTGCTCCTCAGAAGGAAACCAAGCTCATGGACTGCAGGCTAAGGGTCCCCGGCAGGCTGCTCCACAAATGGAGGCGCCATCTAAGCCCTTCCACAGTTTGGCCAGGGTGGAGGGCTGCTGCCTGGCCCACGAGACCCTACTTCTCCTGCCTTTCCAAAGGCTGGCAAGAAGAGGGGCCGCCCTGCTTGTGGGCACGGTCAAAGGAGGACGGCTGTCAGACACACGCCTTCGTTCACTCCTGCATGACGCTCACGAGGGAGGAAAAAAATGAATTCTCTGCTGCACAGGTTGGCCTAAGGCGGCAGAGACACAGAGACACGGGAAACGGAACCGGTGAGAAGCACCTACGGACGCTCTCTGCGAGAGCTGGGCCAGGCCTCTCTGCGTATGCAGACATCTACAGAAAACAAAGACCAGAGAGGATTTCCAGCTTTCCTCAGGGTGGCCAGGTGGGCCATCACATGTCCAGCTCTCAGGCCACCGCTTCATGGAGCCGGCCAGCAGCCGCGGGCCGCTTACCAGAATGCAGACGTCCGGCTGGTCTCTGCCGATGACGCTGATCAGATCCATCATGGGGTCGTAAGTGACGCTGTCCGACGTGGTGTAAGGCCCACAGGCCACCAGGAGCATCCGCTGGTCCGAATCTGGCAAGGAGGACAGTGTGAGTCAAGAGGTTTTGTCGACGTGGGGTGATGCTGGGATTGTGTTCAAGGAAAGCAGGAATGACACAACTCGGCTGGAGGCCTCCCCCGAGGCTCCCACTCCTCTCGGGCCCTGCACTGCCCTGGCCCCTGACTCTGACCCCCGCTGGGGATCATTCCCCTGCACAGCTCGCCAAATGCGAGCATGATGTGCTAGGAAGGCAACGGCCCTCCCCAAGGGGCCCAGTTTGCCTGCAAAGAGAAAAAGCCAGTGAGGCTTCGAAACAAAGTTCTGCACGGGCAACAGACAAACATCATTTCCTCTCGGGCTTCTCGTCTGGACTTTGATGCTTCCAGGACGTGTGATGTCACTCCCCAATGCAGATTGCAGCTCTTCTGTGGACCGGTAGAGCACACTGCGGGCTCTGTGGCTGGGCCGGGGACGTGCCTCCCTGGCCTAGCTGGGCTGGGCCCACAATGGGTGAAGGGCCGGAGAACACCCTCACGCAAACCCTGGCTCTGCCTTCCTTAGAGCTTCTTTGGCCGTGGTGGGCAAAGGTCCTCCAGAATACATCAGGGTTGGGCCAGGCCCATGCCCCTCCTGTTGCCCCAGCAGCCTCCGCCAAACCCCCAGCCCCCTCCCCCGTGGTTGTCACCACTACCCTCAAACACCCCAGGGAGTCTGCTCCAGGACAGAGAAGCCACACTCCTGGACACCCCGCCTACACAACATGACGGCCTGGCCTGTAGAAATCGAGCATGGCTTTCTCCAAAAGGAATTCTATTTTAAAAACCTAAACTCACCTCCATCCTCTTCTGTGGGCTGGTAGAAAGGAAGAGGCACTCCCTTAAAAACAAGAAAAAAATAGAAATTACGGATCTGTTTCCTGCCTTTGGCCCGAGGAGCGTTGGGCTGGCATCCCGCCCCACCCCGAACGGCCCAAGAGGCGGCTGGCTTCCGCCAGAGAAGGTAGCAAAGAAAGGAAGCAGGGCCTGCAGCTGTCCCTTGGGAAGCTTTGAAAGCACGTAGCATGTGCTGCCTATGACACCACGTGGGGGTGCCGATGCCTGGGAGCCCCCCTGCCACCGCAGGCCTGGGTGTCGGCCCGGAAGGCCACCAAAGCCAAAGGTTGCAGGTTACGGCCTCCTTTGCCTGACAAGCGAGTGAAAAGGGGCATTGTGGGCTCCGAGGTCACATCTGTGGTCAGCGGTTGTGGCGTGACCCCCAGGAGGAGACGCCTGGGGTGCAGCCAGCTCCTTACCTCGTAGAGTTTGGTGGCGATGAATTTCTTTCCTGTGCTGTTGGTCCCTTCCATAATGACAACCTGAAACCCAAGGAACGGAACCACGGTGACCGAAAGAGGCCGGGACTGGCCAATGGTGCGGCACAGGCTTCCTCCCAACAAGTCTGACCGTGTTATTGGGACCCTGCACCCTCCAGAGCAGACCTGGGGCCCACCTGCATTCCCAGGGGAAGCCAAGGAGCCCCTGGACCAGGGGACACTGGTGCTGTCTGGGCCTCATGCTTGGGGAGCACCTAGTGGGGCCCTGCTCCACCCCACTAGGGCCTAAGATCCAAGAGACGGATCTGAGCCCTGTGTCCCCCCACGGGCGATGCTGGAAAGCTCACCTGCCCGGGAAACAGAGAATATTCCTGGAGCTCCGAGAGATCCACTGGGATCTGCACCCCCAGGGAATGCTCCCGATCTCCTTCCAGAATCACTGATTTCGGGTTCAACTTCCCGTTGCTATCACAACCAATCTGGCCCAGCAAAGTGATCGGTTCCTGGGGAAGGAAAGTGGGAAAATGGCAGCTGGAGACGGGAAAGCCCAGCCCGCCTCTGCTCCTGGCGACAACTGGACCCAAGTGAACGTGGCGGCTCAAAAATGCCAACTGTCAGAGGTCAGGCTAGATGGCCAAGAGACCCGGGGGGAAAGAGTCCTGTTAACGTGCGTGACATGTGTTAGGTGAGTGATGGGAGTGACCTTCTTTAGGAGCTGGGCCGCGGCTGGAACTGCCACCTGCTCCTTGCCCCTAGCGCCCACTGGAGGCCCTGGTACTTGGTCAGGGCTCCAAAGCTCTGGGGACTGGGCCCGTTCATCACAGCCTCCCTTGGCAGAACGTGGCGCTCACCCGTCCGGTCCTGGATGAGAATCCACCCCCAATAGGAAGCCAACGACAGTGCCTGGCTGCTCAGCACTGCCTCTCGCTCACCTGCGCTGGCACAGAAACGGGATTGAAGGCCTCAATCTGGTGAAGCTCCTTCAGTTCACAGCCGAGCTCTTCAATCCTGCAGGTCAGAACTGAAGCCGAGAAGAACAAAGGTCTGAGGGTCCAGAGGAGGAAAAGCCCCGCGGCCCGCCCAGGTGTGAAGCAGCCAGCTGGGTGCTGTCCACGTGGGTGGTGGTTCTGGGGAGCACAGTGCTGCCCCGAGCAGGCCTTTCCGATGGGCAGCCCCAAGCCCCGGGACCCGTGACCCATCCGGAACCTCTCCATCTGCCCCTGCCCCCATCCCGTCAAGGGAAGGGGCTGAAAAAGGAGGAAACCCACACTTTTAGCTCGACGCCTGCCCTCCCAGTAAATAAACTGGGCTTCTCTCCAGCCTCCACCCTTGTTACTGGAGAGACTGGCCCCATCTTCTCCCGGAGCCTCAGCCTCCCAACAAAGCAACCGCCTTTCCCGACGTGGGAATGTGATGTGCACAGACATCAGGCAGCGGTGGCGACTGCAGCCACAGTGACATCTTCCCCCAGAACCGCTGGGTGAAGGGAGGAGTCCTAATAGCATCTTCCATGTTCCCTTAAGGAAACTGAGGGTGAGGGACTTGCTCCAGGGCAGCAGCCGTGGGCCCAGGTCCTTCTGACCTATCCAAAACGGTGGACATGACTGGCTCGGGTGTTGGCTGTGGTCTCGAGGCCCTGGACACGCAGGCCACCACTGCCACGGGGGACAGCGCTCGACCCCAGACGGCCAAAGGTCTGGTGGCTACTCTAAGTCCTACCAGACGCTTCCACGTCCACAGGTATCACGGGGGGTGTGCGTGGGGGTGGGGATCACCTTCTCGGACGTCGGTGAGCTTCTGGAACATGGATTTGTAGCTCCCAGTGAGGGCTTTGGCAGCGTCCAAGACTTTCACACGGAGGCTGCCACCGCCTCCTTTCCCAGACCACGACATTCCCTGTGCGGAGCCAAAGGTGGTCACGACCTCTCCTCGGCTGCTTCTGGAGCTGTACTTCTGAGAGGGCGTGGCACTGGGGGAACAAAATAGGGGCTCCATGGTGCGCCACGTCTGGGAGGCAAACACGGAGCAGAGGCACCACCACTGCCAGGCTGCATTGGTGCCACGTTTGCAGTGCCAGCCACACCCCCAGGGTATGAGTACTGAGACAGAGGGGACTACGCACTGTCCAAAAAGGGACAGTAAGTCCCTACCGAAATGGCCGGAGGGGTCTGGCTACGTGAGCCTATTTTAGGGTTGTACCGTTCCCTAACATTTCAGTGAAAACCAAAGCTGGCCCTGGGACTCCGGGCCATCCACTGGGAGGCCATCCCCGGGGGAGCGGCGCTGAAGGAGGTCTGCACTGCCCACCAACACCACGCCCAGCACTGCTCTGGACTGGCTCCTTGCCTCTCTCCATCTCATCCCAGCCTAGACACTGAGGGCCGGGTAGCCCCCCGTCCCACCCCAGGACAGCCAGAGTGGAGCTGCCCTGCCCCAGAGCCGAGATGACAAAAGCCTGAGGATGAGGGAGGGAGCAGGAGGGAGCCCTGGGGACCCCAGCCCCTCCTCCCACCGGGTCACTCAATCACAAAGAAGATAAAGCAGACGCGAGGGCCCCTTCTGCTGGGACAGTGCAGGAGCTGGGGAGGTCAGAGAGAATGTGTCACCCGAAGCCCCTGCCCCTTCCTAGCTGAGTGACTGTGGGCAAATCATGTCTCTCTGGGCCTCAGTTTCCTCCTCCAAAAAACGAATCCCAGAGTTGGAAGGAACATGAATCCAACTCCTGCTTCAGGGGTGGGGAACCAGCGGCTTCAAGGCCACGTGTGGCCCTCTAGGTCCTCGGGTGTGGCCCTGTGACCCAGTCCAAGTTTTACAGAACAAATCCTTTTATGAAGGGGACTTGTTTTGTGAAGTTTGGATTCAGTCAGTGGACCACACTTGAGGACCTAGAGGGCCTCCCCCACCCCCGCCCTACTCAAACCAGAATCCCCCTGACCACGGGCCTGACAAGTGGGCATCCAGCTTGGCTTCCAGTTGGGGTTCTTCTAAGAACTTCCTCATGGGAAGAGCCCATCTGCTGCCCTCATTTCTCCCTCCTGGTGTCTGTAAAAACGAGCTGGATTCCTCTGAAACCATCCCTCCTGAGGCCAGCTGCTCATTGGCTGCCGTCCCCAGGCCCTTTAGCTGACCCTTGGGCATGACCTGGAGGCTCTTCTCCTCCACATACTGTCCAGCGGTCAGGTCAACGTCCTTCCTGCAATCAGGGCAGAGCGCGTGAGAGCCCGGCACCCACTGGCACTGTCCTGCTCCCAGGCACACGGCCCACCTCAGCTGATACTTGGTTTTTACACTCACTCCACAGCCACACTACGTATGGGACAAAGAATTGGAAAGAGGCACCAATCAGCACCAAGTCTGAGCACACCCAGGTTCCCTTTCCAGAGCCAAGCCTGGGCACTATAAGGACAATGCTCACTTAAAGAAAAGCCAAACCAAAGAATTCTTTGAACTGTTTAAAACTCACGCGTCCAATCCCACTTTATTCTTAGCCCCCAGAATGGGATTGGGGACTGTGCTGAAAAGCTACAAGTTTCTGAGCCTGTACATGCATGTATAATGGAGAAGAGAATACGTGAAATACAAATGTCCCCCCTTGTCCTGGGCTGCTGGAGGAGCACTGAATTCTTCCTGGCTAAGAGGTAATCAGGCAGCCAGGTGGCTCCGTGGTTAGAGTGCCGGGCCTGGAATCGGGACGACCTGAGTGCAAACCTGGACTCAGACATTTTCTAGCTGTGTAGCCCTGGACAAGTCATTTCAGCCTGTTTGCCTCAGTTTCCTCATCTGTAAAACAAGCCGGAAAAGGAAATGTCCAACCACTCCCGGATCTGCCAAGAAATCCCCACGGACAGTACTGGCACGTGCTAGTCCACGGGCTCAGGAGAAGTCGCGTGTGACCACGACAAGGCAGTCTCTTACTGAAAGGCAGACCGACAAATCACCACCGAGACCACGTTGGCTGCCACGTTGCTTCTCGGTGCCATTACTGGTTACCACCACAGCAAGGATGTCTGACCGTCCTCGGGTTGTGTCTCCGTGCGATTATAATCGCACGCATCACCAATGGCTCCTATGGCCACGGCCTCCAGGAGCAAATACAAAACGCCCACGTCGGCCTTTGCCATCCTCCCTTTCCAGTCTTCTCACACCTGACTCCCCCCACGTCCCCTTCCATCCAGTGCCCCCAGCCTCCTGGTGTTCCACAAACACGACCCTCCCGCCCCGGGCATTTTCTCTGGCCACCCCCCAGGCCTGGCCTCCTTCCTCTGCTCAGACTACAGGCCCCCCGGGCTTCCTTTAAAGCCCCACCTTCTGCAGGAAGCCTTCCCTACGCCCTCTTAATTCCAGGGCCTTCCCTCTGCTAATTATTTCTGACTGATGCTGTAGACATCTGTTTGCATGCTGTCCCCCATTAGACTGTAAGCTCCCTGAGGGCAGCGACCGTCTTTTTGACTTTCTTTGCATCCTTGGTGCTTAGCACAGTGCCAGACACAGGGCACGTACCGATTCATTGTCCTGCGAATCTGAGGTGAGTCAGAAAGGGAGGCTGCCTCATGGCTGCTCCACGGATGCCCATAAACTGGCCCACGAGCCAAGATCAAACGGACCTGGCTCTCGTGTGTGCCTCGATCTGGATGTGAGAGAGAGCCGGGAGAGGCCCCAGAGGCGGGCGAAGGGGCCTGTCGGGGGCCACACCGGCAGCGGGCGGCTGCGCCAGGGTCTGAAGCCTGGTCTTCAGGAGTGCCAGGATGCTCTCCTGTGCTGGGTGACCCCCAGTGATGGCCAGGTTAGAGCTCCTCGCTTTGGAATCACAAACCCAGGCTATAGAAAGCAGGGGATCATGATTTCTTTCTGCTCCTAAGTAACTTAGAAACGTGGCCAGCTTCAGAAAAGGCCGAGGCAGCTTCTCCGAAGCTTCTCGTCCTGCCCCTCCCTTCCTGGGAAGCACTGAAGACAGGCCCCTGACAGACAACAAAGGCTCAAAGGCTTACATGGTTAAAGACCATCCCTCCTGGAGAGGGGCTGGCACCCACGTCCCCCCTCCCCCCATGAGAGCGGCCGTCTACACATGGCGTTTCAAGGATGCCCTAGAGTTCTAAGTGCTTACTTACAAGGGCGGGTGAGGGTTCCCAAAACAGCCCCCTCCCCCAGACTACTGAGTCTTCCAAATTTAGTAACATCACCCCGGAGGCCCGGGAGGGTCTGGATCTCGTTCCACTCTGCACTCAAAGTTTTACTTTCTGGAGGGGTATTAAAGGAACCAAGGTAAACTGTTGGCACCCAGCCCAAAGAGGGCGAATGCAGGAAGAAAGGCCTGAACAAGCCAAGGGTTTGTAGCACTTCGGGGACGGTATGGAACGGAAACAAAGCGGATGCCCATCGGGCATGGGCTGCCCATCGCAGGGGAAGATGACAAACCATGGTGTACAAAAGTCCCAGAGTACCACTGTGCCATAGGAAATAGGACCAAGAAGGCCTCAAGAAGCCGGGATGACATCTGTGAATACACGTGAACAGAGCCGGCAGGACCAAAAGAATAACACTGACCCAAGTCTTCAGCAACGGGAGCAGAAATGGCAAGAACGAGAAGGAGCTGGACGCTGCTGGGGTCTAGTCACCAAGCCAACGGCTGGGGAGGAGAGCAGAAGGCGCAGCTCCCTCCAGCCGGGCTGGGCCCCCTCAGCGGATGGTCAGCTTTGCTGCCCTGCTTTTCTTTTTTCTCTTTTGGTTAGGCAATGGGGTTGAGTGACTTGCCCAGGGTCACACAGCTAGTGAGTGTTATGTGTCTGAGGCTGGATTTGAACTCAGGTCCTCCTGACTCCAGGGCTGGTGCTGTATCCACTGCGCCACCTAGCTGCTCCCTGCCCT
>NW_020951147.1:5472615-5474139 GCF_900497805.2 Vombatus ursinus
CAGGGCTGGTGCTGTATCCACTGCGCCACCTAGCTGCTCCCTGCCCTTTCTTTCAACAACGCCTCTCTGGATAGAGGAGGGGAAAGGACATTTTTGGAAATGAAAAGATAACAAGAATTTTTTTTAAAGCACCAAACAAAGTTAAGACCCCCAGTCCACCAAAAGTGTCTGCTGTGCCTAGCGCCTTGCCGGTCAATGCAGGGCTTACCCTGGAGATGAGCCGCCCCCTGCAGTGTTTACACCCGAAATGCCTCGTTTCTCCTCCCCTGGGCACTGACCTCAGGGAGTTTGGGTGGGGGGGTGGATTCCACCCAGGAAATGATAGTGGATGGATTTCCAGGACCCCAAGAAACAAGGCTAAGGCCCCTAACGTCTCTGGACTGGACACGCTGCCTCGGCGGCTGACTGGCATGATCTCCTCGTGAGCCAGCCTGGAGCCGCCGTGCCCAGGAAATGTCCCAGCTCTGTGTAACTTGAGTGAGGCACCAGAAGTAGGTTACGTAACATTAGAGGGACTGATTAGGTTCCTTTAAAAACTTATGAAAACAACAACTCCTGCCCCTTTGGCCATTTTAGAAAAAACCGGACAGGAGAAGCAGGTTAAATCCTATTTGAACTGGCTGGCAGGTCACTATCAGCAGTTGCTTATCTAAGAAGCAAGCCCTCAAAAACTGGGTGGAAACCACATTTCCTCAATGACTCTAAGATACAGGAATTTTCCACAAAGGAAGGAAGAGCCAGGAGGATGCAGGGAGAGCAGGGGGCAGGGCAGTCACCGGCACGAAGCCCTGCTTTTCTGCGCAATCGCCCCCGTTCTTGGGTGACTCAGCCCGTTTCTGCCTCCAGAGAACTGACGTCGGCCCCATACCTGGGAGAGAAGCTGGACGGGGAGAAGAGCAGATGAGGGCTGTGAGCCGCCGACACGTTCCGTTTGGACTGGGGAGTCTCGGGGGTGCTGACGCTGCGCTTCTGAGAACCCTGGAAACAGAACAGCCCGTCGAGGGCCAGGCAACATTGGTGAACAAGTGCAAAGCCTCGAGAAGGAAAGAAAGGGAGAGTCCACAGATGAGTGCAGGCTTGGGCTGCATCAGCTCCAGAGGCACACTCGCCATCTCACAGGAGCCTGTCCACAATGAGACCCCCAAGCCCCAACACAAACACACCCACTCCCAATTCCCCTAAAGCTCCAGTCTGATGGCTCGTCGTGGCAAGGAGGCCGTCGAGGGCTATGGGAGGTGGCGGGCTAAGCCGCCATACTATGATAACGTGGGACAGGGACGGAGCGTGAGTCTGATGAATGAAGGCCAGTCTGTTAAACGTGCAGATGTCCTACAGCAGGCTAGCTTCCTGAAAGCCATCTGTATGCCACAGGGGACTGAAATCTGCCACCCTGCAGGAAGTATCCCCACCGATAAAGTCCCCAACCCGGGAAGTCTCAAAAAAGGTCCAAGGCAGGAACATTTCTCCCGTTGACTCTCGGGTGACCAGATGGCCCCCTTCTCCTCCCCACTCTCTGGGCTTTAC
>NW_020951147.1:5474149-5522875 GCF_900497805.2 Vombatus ursinus
AGCCTCATACTGTGAGGAAAAGCTGCAGACTCTGGAACGCCGGGAATCCGCTTTCTCTAACTCAGCTTGTCAGAGCCTAGATGAGAGGGAAATATTGGGCTCTGCTTTTCCTGGGGGAAGGCCGCAGAGGAGGAAGGATAAGAAATAAATCTCTGCCTAGAACTGGAGGCAGAGGCTGCACTTGGGCTCCCTCTGGAGGCTCAACGAGGCCAGGCTCGCTGAAAGGAATGCTCCCAAATGGACAGAAAAGAACCTTTTTCATTTCAAGACTGGTTTCCCCAAATCAAGCAAGGACAACGATGCCGCCATCCAGCAGAAGTCTTTCTTGCTCCCTGTCAATGCAGGGGCCTTCCCACCATCGATGCTGCCCGATGTCTCCTGTCCAGAGCTTGGCTATTCATAGGCATAGCCCTACGTCTATTCTCTCTCCCATTAGACTGGGAGCTCCTCGAGGGCAGGAAACGTCCTTGGTCTTCTGTATCCCCAGAGCTTAGCACAGTGCCTGGTACACAGTAGGCACTTCATAAATGCTTATTCACTGATGATAGCGGTACAATCTCATATGATGAATAGATAGCTTTAAATGACAAAAATTTTAAGTGATTTAAAAAAACCAAACCAAACCCTAGACAATGAAAATCTCTGCCCTTCTTCGGTGACGGATGAACGGCTCCCCCTCGAGCTGAAGAGGGACAGGACAAACTCGCGCTCGGCACGGGTAACTCCAGCGCCTACCACTTACTTCCTCTCCCTTCCACCCAGACTGATTTCCAGAGAGCAGGCTCTGGCGCTGGGGGAAGCGTCCACTCACCTTGGAGGGCGTGGTGTAAGAGTTCAGCAGGGTCTCTTCTTTGGCCTCAACTTCAATCCTGAACATCGGAGTTATGGAAAACAACGGCTCGACGTTGACCCGCGCCGCCAGCTCCGAGAGGCCAGGGCTTGGGACACGCTGCCCGGGCCCGCGTCCTCACGGGAAAAGGATACAGCTCTTGAATGGAGACGATGTCCCAGGTGCCCGGGTGGCTGCTGTCCTTCTTGGAGGCACCGTGCCGGGCTTTGGCGATTCTTTTGGTCAGAAACTGAGGAAGAAAGGAAGGCTCAGTGTTGGCCCAGGTCAACGTAAGGTGCTAGCTCCCATTCAATAAACAGATATTAAGTGCTAGGGAAGAGAAGACACAGTGCCTGCCCTCCTAGGGCTTACAGTCCAAGAGTGGGATAAGACACGGACAGAGACAGCACAGGCTGGGGCGGATTTCCTGAAGGGAAATCATGAGACGAGGTTGGAAATGCTGGGGGCAGGGGGTGGTACGGAGCCTTGATATCAGTCAAAGTCTCCTGAAGTTCACTCAGCGGGAAAAATGGAGCCGCCACAGATGACCGAGGTTCTCTGGACTGAGACAGAGGCCACATACCTGCCTGGGAGTGACCGTAACTGTTCCAGTGTGTGGGAATGAGCATAAGAGATGCCTGGGGGTGGAATGCACGGGACTTAAGAGCCCACCGCGGAGGGAGATGGGTGTGCCAACAAAACCCCTAAGACTTCAAACACGGGAGATGAGGCTAAGGCTGGTGCCACGGACAGAAACGATGCCTTCAGAGGAAATGGCCAACAATTCAAAGTTTGATTTTAATTCGAGGTGTCTGAGGGACTGGTGGCATTTCCAGGGAAAGCCATCGTGCAGCAGTTAAAGATGAGATCGGGGCCAGAGACCCACATGCAGGTGAGCCGTGACTCTGGGAGTACAGGACATGAGGTTGCTGGGGAAGAGGGTTCAGTGACAGAAGAGGCTGAGAGAAGACCCAGGGGCCAGCCCGGGAGGGGAGGAATTAGCAAAGAGAAGCAGGAGAGGACCACAAGGGGACAAGAGGAAATAGGATCCAACAGGAAGGGTAGCCAGCAGCACACACAGCCGGGCACTGGACATCTAAGAAACCCCCGGGGACGCAGGATACAGCATCAGGTGAAGAGGGACCAGGAATGAACCAAGAAACGACAAAGCACCATCCCTTCTCCTCAAAGGATTCCCTCAAGATAAAATAGAGGCTGGACTGCTGAGGCTGAAGAGAAGGGAGGAGAGGAAGGAAGAACCTTCTCAGAAGCTCAGCAGTGAAAGGGAAGGAGATGGGATGGCAGGGGTAAAGGAAGACCTGGAGACTGGAGAAACCGGGTATTATCGGCCAAGAGGGAGAGCGTGACAGGGGATGGGAACAGAGGACTGAGGGAGGGAGGCCCTGAGGAGGCAGGAGCCAGCAGGGGAGGGGATGTCAGAGAGCACCCCCGGCCACCTCCTGTCAAGGGATGTGGTCACGGAGACCTCTTCTGAAAGCAGCTCAACCTCTCCAAGGGTTTACGCTTCACGTTTCCTATTCTTATTTTTTTACGTTAGACACAATGACATTTAGCTTCTTGGGGGACCAGAACAGAACCCTGTTTTCAGTAAATGCCACTGATGTTATTGTAACCCACACTGTGCACACAGGGTAAGTCAGGGTACCAAATTTAGACTCAGCGTCACGATCCTGGACAGCGCCAGGCCTACTCCACACACGTCCAGCAGAGGGCAGGTTTTCACACCCATTTACTCTACAAGCCCCTGTAGAGTGAGATAAGACAATCGAGCCTTAGCACCCGAAGATGGTCAGGGACCCGTGGGTCTTCGTCTTGCGGATGAGATTTTGCAAAGGCTAATATTTGCAGAACATCAACTTGCTGTAAGGAATGACGGCCGTGATGGACACAGAGAAGCACGAAAAGACTGACGTGAACAAAGTACTGTCAGGAGAGCCGAGAAAACAAGCCCCACAATGATTAGTCACAGAAACGGGATCACAACCACAAGACGGTGAAAAATGAGTGTTACGAAGTTACAAACAGCAAGCCTGGCTTCAAAGGAGAGATATAAGAAGACGCCTCCCCTTCTTTTACGGTGGAGGGCAGTTCTGGGTGTGGAATATTGCATATGATGTCCTATTTTTTCAATGTGTTTATCAGTTTTGTTGAATTTTTCTCTTCCTATTTTTAAAAACTTAATTTAAATTTTTTAAAAAGTAAAAAAAAAAATTCTTTATTATGAAAGACAGCTCTCTGGGGGTGAAGAAAAGGAAGGATGTAAGGGGAAATTTAAGTAATATAAAAACAAAAGATAATCAATAAAAATCTATTTTAAAAAGAAAACCTATGGACTCTTCCCAAAGCTAGACTTGAAAAAATGTACCATTCATCAAAGTTTAATGTCTAATGTGACAAAAGGAGGGTTTCACGAGGAAGACGTAAACAACGTTCCAATATCTTGTTTGCTCAATGCTAAACTGCATAAAATAACTGGCTACAAGGGGGCGTATACCACATTAAGTTTTTTAAAAGGTGTTAAAAAACCAAAGCCGTTCAGCCCGATGATTTCAGGGCCTTCTCTGTGCCAGGTTCGTGTGCATTACGTGCCAGGCAGGGATGAAGAAGACCCAGCCTCTGCCTTCAACCCCCCAGACTTTTAGCAGTGTGGGAAAAATCTGCACAAATACCTGACACCTGGGCAAGGCTTGGTGAGCGTCACCCGAGGTAAACAGGAGGCGGCCTGAGGTACAGGGGAGAAGGAAAGGCTCTGCGGCCCGGGTAGCCTTGGGATGATCCCAGCCACAGGAAGCCACCAGGGCCTGGGAGAGAAGATACCAGAGAGCTGGACAATGGTCAGCGGTCTGGAGCTGGAAGAGAACCAGGGAGGGGAATCTCCTCAGCCAGTCAGGAGGGAGGAAGATGAAGGTGAGAGGAAACGTGGGACAGCTGAGTATGAGGTCAGTCGGGACAAGGCCCTACTGGATGGGAAGGAGACGGGATATGAGAGACAGGCCTTGAAGAAGGTTCAGTAGTGGGAGAGAGGGGGAGGTAGCTGAAGGTTTGCAAAATGATTTACAAATATCTCATCCGGTCCTCACAACAGTACTGGGAGGTAGGTGCTATTATTATCACCCTCATTTTACAGTTGAAAAAACTGAGGCAAACAGGGGTAAGTGACTTGCCCGGGATCATGCAGCTAGTGAGTACTTGAGGCTGGATTGGAACTCGGGTCTTTCTGACTGCTTAAGCTGACACAACTCAGATTAAAACTAGACTCTTAGTCACCCTCCTCGCGTGTAACTGTGGTTCTGTTATTATTTACCGAACAATGAATGCTGGGCGCTTGTATCCATTTCTCTGCTCTTACCCCGTTTTCTTTCTTTCTTTCTCTTCAATTTTTTTTCTTACCTCATTTTCGAAGGAGTTGAGGTTCTCCAAGGTGAGATACACTTTGCCGGTGTTGCTGCTAAAGGCCACCAGCTCGGCCACCAGCTCGTCCTCCGTCTTCCTGTACAGAGGACACAGCTCCACCACTGCTGGGACACACAGACAACAGAAAAATCAGGGCCGGGCCGCTCTTCAAGGCCGGGGCGTCTCAGACGAAACAGAGCAGACGCTCCTTCCTCCACACAGCTCACCTTCTGGTTTTTTCACTTCATAAAAATCAAACCCTCCTGGAACGGTTAGACGCTCTCTCCAGGCAGGTGTCTACACCTCCCAAGGCTAACGTTTAGAACTTCCCCTCATCCCCAGAGTCCTAGCGGTGGTTTTGGCCAGAATCGCCCCACACGATGGGGGAAGCTGTTTTACTTCCATAAAGCCCCAAGGGAGCTTCTTGAAAAACGGGGCTGGGCATCAGCGGGGGACGGCTCGGGAGGCCAGAGAAGCCCAAGAAGAGCTCTGCGCGCAGATGCAGGGAAGTCGGCAGAACCGAGAGGATGCGGAGGGAAGGAACAGCTTGGCCCCCCGAATCAAAGGGATGGAGATGCCCCTCTGTGGAGGAGGGGCCACTGCCGGGTGGCACCCTGCACAACCTGGCAGACATGCCTCCACCTTAAGCCAACAAGCATTTATTATGCGCCTGCTGTGTACCAGGCCCGGGGCTAAGTGCTGGGGGTGGGGGGGCGGTACAAAGACGGTTGGAGTGAGCTGCCTTAGGCAGGCTCCACCTTCCATTCCTGACTGTAGCCCCTCCTCCCTTTAGCTGGAGCTTCACATACAGGAAGCGCTTAATAAATGCTTCCTTCCTCCACCCACATTATGTGCTGGGGGTACGAACAAGATGACCCCTACTCTGCAAAGAGCTCATTTCTCATGGAGGAGACGCCAGCGGCACTCCGGTCACCCACACGCGCCCACAAGTACTTGGGGGCTAGGGGAGGGGTCGGGGAAGGCTTCCGGCTGAATCTGGCAGCGCCTGAGGAGAGGGCATGCCAGGCGGGAGACGGCTGGGGCAAAGGCTCGGCGAGGGGCACTCACGCTTCTCGTAGGCCGCCTCTTCGCAGTCCAGGCCGAACATCTGCAGCTCGGAGGCCAGGTGCTCGGCCGACACGGAGCCGGCGCCCCCGGGCCCCATCCCGCCCGCCCGGCACCGGTTACTGAAACAGACCGAGAAAGAAAAAAAAAAAACCCCGCCAAACTCCTCCGCGCGCAGGCGCCCTGCCCCGGCGCGTGCGCACCACCCAAGCTCAACCCGCTGGCCTCCGGGAGGCGAGTCCGGCAGGGCGCAGGCGCGCTGGGTGCGGGCGGGAGGGGGGGAGCACGCATGCGCAGAGCGCCGGCGTGTTAGTGGTGCGGGTAGTGGGCGGAGCCAAAGGGCCGCACCTCCCCCCCCAGCCCCTCCCCAATCATTTACAGGCCAGGGCCCCAGTGGGAGGCACTGGGCTTATCTCCCAATGGCAACTCCTGGCGCAAGGGGTCTTGTAGCTTAATCCCACCTTCTACCCGGAGCTTTTCCTCATCCCCTCCATGCTAGTGCGAACCCCGGTGATGATCTGCAGTTTACCCCCCCCAGCTCCTGTTTGACCCTGGGCAGGGACCGTCTTCTGCCTTTCTTTGTATCCCTAGGACCAAGCACAGTGCCTGGCACATAGTAGGTGGGCAACCGCAGCCCCTGCTTCTCAGGGGTGTTGTGAGGACCAAATGAGAGCATATGTGCACTGTGCTTTGCAAACCTTACAGCGTTATAGGCATTTAATTAAATTAATTAATTAATTAATTAATATTTTGGCTAGGCAATGGGGTTAAGTGACTTGCCCAGGGTCAAGTGTTATGTGTCTGAGGCTAGATTTGAACTCAGGTCCTCCTGAATCCAGGGCCGGTGCTCTATCCACTGTGCCACCCAGCTGCCTCGTTATATGCATTTTAGTCATTCGTAAATACTTATTGACTGGCTAAGTGATCATTTTATTTTTGTCTTTGGCACAGTGCCTGGCACATAGTAGGTGTTTAATCCATGCTTAGTGACTGATTGACGTAAGGGTCTTTCCAATTCTACATGTCACTGGTTAATGCTATTCGTCCACATCCATAACATCTGTTGTTGCTGTGCCCGGGGGCCCTTCTCCCAAGGAACCGCAGGGGGCTCCCAGCAGCGCCGGCATGGCTGGATAGCCCTAAGGGGATCTTGGGAGTCCATGGCACAGGGCTGGACAGGTTATCCCAAGGCTTCCAGTGTGGAATCGCAGAATGCAGCCACAGGGGACTCAGGTGTGAAGCTCAGCACTCAGGATGTGGAGGGCACAGCCACCCTGGACCCGGGCAGCGGCCTGGCAGCTGGGCTGCCTGAAGGGCGTATGCTCCATAAATGTCTGGGGGAATGAATGAATGAATGAATGAATGAATGAGTGAATGACTCTTTTGTGCTTTGTAAAGCAAGTGAATCCTGAAGCCTCAAGTCGGACATTTCTTGAGAGCCCCCAAAGCAACTTTACTGCAGATAGACAGGAGGACCATGGATAAGAGTAATAGCTGATGCAAACAGGGGTTGAATAAATCAGAATAAGGTGAAATCTGAGGCCGGATTGGAATCGAGGGCTTCCTGCATCCAGGTCCAGAGCTCTATCCACTCTGTCCGCTGCACTACCCAGCGACCCATGACTCCCACCATCTTTGAATGGGAAGGACCCCAGCTCACCTAGAGTTAGATCAGCCTTCTTTTCGCTGTAGCACAGGGGGAAAGCGCCGGACATCAGGGCACAGGGGAGAGTGCTGGATTTGGAGTCGGAGAAGCTGGGTTTGAATTCCATCTTGACACTTACTGTCTGTGTGACCCGGGGCAAGTCACTGAACTTCTCAGCCTCAGTTTCCTCATCTGTAAAAAAAAAAGGGGCTGGACTCAGTGGTCCCTCAGGCCCTTCTGGCTCTAACCATCTGATTGGACAATTCTCCTCCTGTGCTGGCTAATCCTTGGCAAACAGCGTCAAACACATGCTTGTACCAATCGTTCATTAAACTCCTACTCGGCTGAGCATTTTGGACACAGCCAAATAGGGAGGGCTTTAGCACTTCACGAAGATTATCTGACTGGATCCTCAGAACAACTCTGTTAAATAGGGGCTATTATTATCCTCATTTTACAGATGAGAACATGGAGGCAGACAGAACTATGTGACTTGCCCAGGGACATGAAGCTGAGGCTGGATTTGAACTGTGGTCCATCCTGACTCCAGGCCCAGCCCTCTCATTCCTGCTACCACATAGCTACCTTTCACAAAAGGAGAGCTCCTAACTCTCAAAGAGCTTAAATTTTAATGCAGGTTATAATTTATGTATATGTATATATGCGTTTACATTTACATACACACATGCACACACGTGTAAGCAGTTTTAGGTATAAATTATAAACAGTCCGACTGCTTGGAAGATCTTGTACCGCTCGGAGTACTGAGGAACTTTGTTCATTTTTAAGGAACGGTTTGTGCTAAGTTCTTGCATTTCCATAGCTTCTGCCAGTCCAGCTAATTCCTGGCCCTGCCCTTCCTCCCTGGCTTTTCCCATTCCTGCTCTAGCCTGATCTGTCCTCTGGCCAAGAGAAAAGCTAAATGCCCCCGACTGGCCTGGCTTTGGCTCAAATGAGCATGCCTCTTTTATTCTTTACCCAGACAGAGTAAGATTCCTTCTGAGGCTCAGGGAGGAATCTTCTCCTTTTGTGCCTCCCAGGGTGCTGCACACCGTGGGATAGGGGGACAGCCTTGAGGACAGGGAGACCAGCTTTACACACTTATTCAATCAATCAGCTAGAATTGGTCAGCACTTTCTGTAATCCTGGCCATTGGGAGGCCCGGGCTGGTGGATTGCTGGAGCTGGGGAATTCTGAGACACAGTGGGTTAAGCCAATTGGGAGTCTGCCCTAAGTTTGACATTAATATGGAGAGCCTGCCCCTGTCATTGGTTGGGTGTGGGGAGGATTGGGTTACTTAAAGCTTGAAAACAGAGCAGGTCAAAAACTCCTGAACTAATCTGCCATGGACTAAATCCTGAGTAGTTCCTGCATTTCCACCCTAGGCTTGCAAGATAGGGAGATCCAGTCTTTAAAACGAAACAAAAAGGGAATTTATTAAGCACCCACTATGTGTCAGGGAGTTTACTAGGTCTGAGGATAGAAAGACATCAATGAAACAGTTCCTGACCTCAAGGAGCTTACCTTCTCAATGGGGAGACAAATCCACAGATTAGTATATGTACATTTTTTTTTCCGGGTTAGGCAACGGGGTTAAGTGACTTGCCCAGGGTCACACAGCTAGTAAGTGTTATGTGTCTGAGGCTGGATTTGAACTCAGGTCCTCCTGAATCCAGGGCTGGTGCTCTATCCACTGCGCCATCTAGCTGCACCCTATATACATTTTTTTGAAGGGAAACTAGACCTGTGATTTCATTAATGTTGATAATTCCCAGGGGTGGAAACTCCCTCCACTAATTCAAGTCACCACTTTCTCTGTAGTCTTAGAGAGTTGGCTGGGGACTGCCTGCCCAACCAGGGTCAACCAGATATGAGTCAGAGACTGGACATGAGTTCAGATCTTCCCGATTCTGGGGCCGTCTCTTTGTCCACCACACCATGCCACACTGACATCTATAGGTAAAATAAGTATGTGTACAAGAAATCCAAGGTGATTTCTGGGAGGCAGTGTAGGGTGGCCAGGAGGTGACATTATCATTCTCTCCTCCTCCACTCCCTCAGCCCATCCATCCAATCAATTGCCAGGTCTTGCCATTTCTACCTATGTCTTCAATCTGACCCCTCGCACCTCTTGCCTAGATTATTGCTACAGCCTTGGAATTAGGGTTAGACATGGAATTGGTGTGTGGGGGGGTCTCCCTACCTCAAGACTCCCAGCTCCAGACCATCTGCTGCCAAATCAACTTCCTTAAGTGGAGATCTCATCCTGGGAGTCCTGGACTCCCCCAGTCCCAGTGACTCCTTTGGCTCTAGACTCACAAGAGAATTCTTCTGGTTGGTACTTAAGGTTCTTTACAACCTGGCTCAAGTCTCCATTTCCAGCCTCATTGGACGTCACTCAGTCAGCTCCCAGCAACACCTGGCATTTATTACGGTACCAAGTGGAACCTGGGCTCCCCATTTCTAACATGGTGCCCAATGCATCTCACTGTGTGGGTGAGGGTAGCCTCCTTAGATTGGCTGCCTGCCTTCATCTTTAAAACTAGCGATACTGAGTTCTTTGGCTTTTTTTTTCTTTTTTTTTTGCTCAGCTGCTTCTTTTTGTCCACTTCTATCTGCTGGGCCCAGCGTGGGTATTATGGACTGAATTGGTAAGAGGGGAAGGACTCCCCCCCAGCTCAGAAAAATGGGGCTAGGGGCGCTTGTTTCTGTTCTGTGTTATAGATCCTCTTCAGTTTAGAGGGGATCTCTACAGGTCTAGGGCCATGATGACCTTGGGGCCTGGATTTCAGGTAGGTGGTGTAGCCAGCCAACCCAGCATGGTCGGGACTGGAGGCAGGAGGGAGTTTGGACTTGAAACTGGGACTGTGCTCTAGGGAACCACGTTAAGCTATGAACCTAATCCTCATACCTTCCCCAGGAACTGAGGTGATGGCAGTGGGGGCCGGGAATTGTGCCTCTCACATTTTGGGGGGATATGTTGGCGTATTTGTGACTACATCTTTGGAAGTAAATATTCTTCTGTAAAAGCGCCAGTGTTACACAAGCATTTATTAAGTGCTTACTGTGTGCCACTGTGCTAAGCTCTGGGGATACAAAGAGAGGTGAACGCATGATCTGTGCCCTCAAGGAATTCACATTGTAGTGACGGAGACAAAATATAAATAACTACATGCCTTAAAGAGGGCTACAGAGTGGAGGGAAGGTAACCTCTCAGGGAAGGCATTAGCAGGTGGGAGGACCAAGAAAGTCATCCTGCAGAAGGTGGGATTTGAATTGCATCTTGAAAGAAGGCAGAAAGTTAAGAGGTGGAGGTGGGACATTTCAAGGAGGAGAGACGGTGAGTGCAAAGGCCCGGAGGTGGGAGATGGGGCTGTCCTGTTGAAGGAATAGCAAGTTGACCAGTATATTTGAGCTATAGAGTATGTGTTGGGTGTGGGAACAAAGTGTGAGAAGACTGAAAAGGTAGGGATGACCAGGCTGGGAAGGGCTTTAAAGGCCAAAGGACTTTCATAGTCATAGTCATGGTCAATAAATGTTGACCTTTGTCAACTTTGTGCCTTAGCAGAAAATAATCATAAGAAAGATAGTCCCTGCCTTCAGGGAGCTTACAATCTAGTGGTGCAGGGGAGAAAATTTACAAAAGGAAGCTGAAAAGTGGGAAGGGGAGGAAGGATATGGGGGCCAATAGAGGATGGGGAGCATGGTGTTTTATGACCTGGGAGAACAGCTGGTGAGAAATAAAGAGTTGGCTGGAAAATTCTGAGTCCTTGATAAAGGGAGGCTTTGGGAGTTTTTGTTTTTTGGTAGGAGGGCAAGGAGTGTTGAGTAGCAAAGCTGAAATCTCCATAATCAGGAGATTTCTGGCACTGGCTTTTCATTAGGAAGGAGCCAGGCGGGAGGGTGGGACCAGATGTTTGTGGAGATCTAGTGGTGACTTTGAAGGTAATAGGGAATCACTGAAGGTTATTGAGCTGGAGAGCTTTTCAAGCCCTTCATAGACTGGCCCCTTACCTTTCCAGGATCTCTACACTTTTCTCTACTCTTTGTGTTCACTGGCTGTGCCCCATGCCTTGAATATATTTCCTCTTCATTTCTGTCTCTTGGCTTCCTTCAGATCTTGGTTAAAATCCCACCTTCCACAGGAAACCTTTCCTACTCTCCCTTAATGCCAGGCATTATGCCCCTCACATTTTTTTTGGGGGGGGGGTTTGTTGGCATGTTTGTAACTATACCTTTGGAAGTAAATATTCTTTTGTAAAAATTCTAGTGTTACACAAGCGTTTATTAAGGGCAGGAACTGTCTTTGCCTTTCTTTGTATCCCCAGGGATTAGAACAGTGCCTAGAACATAGTGAGTGCTTAATAAATGCTTCTTGACTTGACTTGTCTGGTGGGATATTTATTTATTTATTTTTTGGTGAGGCGATTGGGGTTAAATGACTTGCCCAGAGTCACACAGCTAGTGAGTATCATGTGTCTGAGGCCAGATGTGAACTCAGGTCCTCCTGAATCCAGGGCCGGTGCTCTGTCCACTGCGCCACCAAGGATGTTTCCTGAGAAGATACAGCAAAATCCAAGTCCAAAAACCTCTGGACCTATGAGCTCCCCGGCTGTTTATCACCGCAGTCCCTGGGCAACGTGGGCATGGACTTTAAGATTCAGCCTCCCAAGCGTACTTCTCGATGCAGCTTAGCTAATTGATGCTATTCTCATGGTGGCCCCGCTGCTCTGGATCAAGCGCCTCCCTCCTCGGGGCTAGTTCCTTGCCTGGCTTGGCTGCTGTGGCTGTGGAGAGTTCTGCCATACACTTAAGTTGCCGGATTTGTGACGGTTCTTCTGACTTTTGGAGGCTTGTGAGGTCATGACCTAGTCCATCTTGCCTTTAATGCTTCCTCATCAAAGATTCAGGAAGAAGATGCGGAGCAGAGGCAGAAGAAAGAAGAGGTGCCAGGCCTTCGTGGCCATGCGGTGGCCCGCACAGGGACTCTCGGCTAGAGGCACCGAGCGCAGCCACCTCTCGGCCCACCTAGCGGCTTACGGCAACTCTTCTTCCTCCTCACGTGACAGGGAAGAGACAGAGCCAGTGTCTTTCCTTGCCTTGGGAACGCACATTCAATTCCGGCTCAGTGGCCGTGTAAGAGGTTTGTGCAGTAAGCCCACAGGAGACAGTCACTGAAGACGTGCGCACCCCTCCATCACGTACCGTCCCTCACATAAGCAGGCTCACCAAGCCTCCACTCCAATTACCCATTGGCAGAACGTAGCAAGCTTACTCTTAGGGCTCTGATTGGCCCTTAACATAAGTATGTTTGATCCTGGTGGTAATAATAGGGAGCCAGTGCAGTTTATTGAGTAGAGGAGAGGCATGGTCTGATGCGTGCTTTGGGAAAATCAATTTGGTAGCTGAGTGGAGAATGGACTAGAGTGGGGAAACAGTCAAGACAGGAAGATCAAGGAGCAAGCAAGTCCAGAAAAGAGGCAATGAGGATCTGGGCAAGAGTGGTCTCTGGTACCTGGAGAGAAGGTGATGTACACAGGAGAGCTGCGAAGATGCAAGAGAAGATCTGACAACAGATTGGGCATGTGGGGAGAGGTCCAGGCACGTTGAAGTTGACACGGAGATCGTGAAGCTGAGCGCTTGGGGAGGACTACGATGGCCTCAACAGTAATAGGGAATTCGGGAAGGAGGGAGGGCGACGCAGGAAGAAAATGAGTTGTTTTGGACACGTTGGGTTTAAAATGGCAATGGGATAACCAGTTCGTGATGTCTACAAGGCAGTTGGTGATGTAGGACTGAAGCTCAGATGAGAGATTAGGGCTGGGTGTATAAACCCATCAGTGACTTAGGGGGGTGTTGACCACAAGCATGTGAAGTCTTAGCCCAGTGGAACTGGCGGATGAGAACAATTTATTCCAATGTGCCATGAAGGTCGCAGAGGCAGGCGCTGTGGAGTGCTTAGAGCTTGGTTAAACATTGAATATGTCAAGGTCATCCACTTCATCCTTGAGCCATCGCCAGTCATCCTGACTTTTGTCTTGCCACTGGACTTTGATGACTCTGGAAGAGAGAATGAGGCCAATGACTTTATGCAACCCTGCCTTACTTAAATCCAATTTATGGGTGAGTCAAAATATACCACCCATACCATTTTACCATTTGTACCTATCTCAGATTCCTGGCGACAGGCAAATGATGAAGCAGCAGTTGTGGATACACTGGGAGCTATAGTCACAACCCTGCAAATAGGCAGCTGAGGTCATAGGGTCATCTAACCGGACTAAAGCAGCAATGGGATTTGGCAGCCCCCGAGTATCTGTGTAACCTTTTAAGGACTGCTCTGCTCACCTCCTGGCATGAGGAAGGGCCTAGAAAAAGTGCCCTAAAAATTGTCTGCTTTACCTAACCTAACCCTGAACTGCTTGCCCCAGCAGGTGGGGATCTCACCCTGTGGTTGAAACACACAAAAAAATGTACACTCGCCACTGATAAGTGTGCATGCTTATGGACAACATGAAATCCAGTAGACCTGAAAGAAGAACCGCTCTTGTTGTGAGAGAACTCAGCAGGTTATCACGTCCAAATAGCAGCCCTGAGTGAAACAAGGCTGGCAAAGGAAAGCTAGCTTCCCAAAGTCAGAGCTAGATATGTATTTTTCTGGAGTAGCTGCGGTGAAGCTGGTGTATGTTTTGCAATCAAAACCAATCTAGTCAACAAGCTTATATGCCTCTCCAAAGGAGTGAATGACAGGCTTGTGACAATGTGATTGCCACTTGCAGGAAAGCACCACCATCATTAGCATATATGCTCCCACCATGATGAACCCTAATGAAGTCAAAGAAAAATTTTATGAAGACCTGGAGACCCTCATCATCAATGTGACAGAAAGAAGAGAGGACAAACTTATAATTCTGGGTGACTTTAATGCCAGAGTAGGTACAACTGTCAAACATAGCATGAAGTCCTTGGAAGGAATGGAGTTGAAAATTGCTCGATGAGCAAAGCACAATTTCAGTAGCTCAAAAGAAATGCAAGACACACAAATTTAGACATCTCCACTCCAAATGTTCACGTGGACAATTTGTGTCCGACCTGTGGGAGAGCCTTCTGAGCTTGTATTGGTATGACCAGTCACAGTAGGGCATACTTACCTCGACCATGACATCGTGATGTCATTTTGGTCTTTTACGAGCACCAAGGACAACAACCACTACTTGAAGGAGGCCAGGTTCAAATGAATAGGACGCATTTATAGTGGATTCTAATTTATAGGACTATGAGTCATTCTTCAACAGGTAAATGATAAGAGGATATGAACAGAATGAAGTTTTCAGAGTTTTCAGAAATCCATGTTGACAAAGTTACTAAACTGTGCCTACCCTTTGACCCAAGAAAACCTCAATCAAGACTTTTCTGTTCAAAATTTTTGAGAGGAGTTTAATTGTAACCATGGTGGGGTGGGGGTGGGAGTGTGAGGGACTGTCTGATGTTGGCAGCTACCAGGTTGGGCGCTGTGGCAAGAGTAGGGTAAGATCTGGGTATTTTGGAAGTCGAGGCAGGGGCTGTGGTAGGCAGAGTCATGGTGAACTGGGATGGGCTGGATACGGAGAAGCCCTGAGGCAGTGGGCAGTGCTATGTGAGATAAGCTGGGTGCAAGGAAGTAGCCGGAGCTTGAGCTCCTGAGGCAAGGGGCAGTGCCACGTGGGAGTGGGATGGCAGAGGACTGAGTTCCCTTTGCTTGGTCCCCTCCCTATATGCAACGTCATCCCCAGACGCCTCTTGTGACCTTCCTGACTTCCTGGGTCCCTTTGTGCAGCACTGACCCAGACCCCTCCTCCCAGTGTCTGAGTCTGATTTCCTAGGTCACGTACTCTGTCTATGTGCTAATCCCAGATGCCTCCTCCCTGTATCTGGTCCTAGCCTCCTACGTCACTCCCTCCCTCTTGGTGTGCTAAACTCAGACAGCCCCTTCCGGTATCTGACCCTACAATCATTGGCTAGTAAGCGGGCTGAGGAGGAGGGGCTAAGTAGGTACTTAGGAACAAGCATGGTCAGATCACACGCTCTCTCCTGGCTCCTGCCCTGTTGCTCTGGCCTTGCTGCTTGGGCTTGCTATGATGGCTTGCTGTGATGGCCTCTGAATAAAGCTCTGGTGTTGGCACCTCCCGATGGCTCGTCTCTGTGTGGTTATCCGGCAGAGGACCGAAGACTCGAGTGTGAGTATGACTCTGGTAGTGTGCTCCTTATAGGAGGAGCAGGTACCGGCGTGCGGCCGGCAGAAGGTCGGCGTGCGGCCAATATATGGGAGGAATAGGGAAAAAAGAACAAACTAAAAAGTGCACAGTAGAGAACAAAAGAAAACTTACAAGGAAGCAAATAAAAGATGGACAGCTCTCAACACAAGACATAGTATTTATTACATGGGCTTTCTTAAAATGGAAGTTGATTGCTATATATTTTGAATCCGCTTTTACATTCTGCTGTGCACGACATGCTTTTTTCTCTTTTCTTACTTTGTATTTAAGTTTATAATATGCTTCCTTTTCTTTTCTTATTGAATATTTAAGTTTTAGTATTTAAGTTTAAAATAAGAAAAATTTAAAAAAGTGATTTAGAGCACTTCTTCATATGCCTATAGATATCTTTGATTTCATTTGAAAACTTCCTATTTATATCTTTGACCATTTATCAATTGGGTAATGGCTTGTATTCTTATAAATCTGACTCAGTTTTCTCCACATTTGAGATATATCAGATATACTTGCTGTAAAGATTGTTTCCCAGCTTTCTGGTTTCCTTCTAATCTTGGTTGCATTGATTTTGTTTGTACAAAAGCTTTTTAATTGAACATGATCAAAATGATCTATTCTATATTTCATAATGGTCTCTCTCTCTTGGTTGGTCATGAATTCTTCCCCTCCCCATAGATCTGAGAAGTAGACTATTTCTTGTTCTTCTATTTTGATTGCTTCATTTGTCTATGGTGCCTTTTAGCAGGATGTAGTTTCCTTCCTTATCTCTTTTAATTAAGTCTATTTTTGCTTTTATTTTGTCTAAGATCAGGATTGCTACCTCTGCTTTTTTTTCCTTTTTACTTCAGTTGAAGTGAAATAGATTCTGCTCCATCCTCTTACCTTTACTCTGTGTGTATCTTTCTGCTTCAAGCGTGTTTCTTGTAAACAACATATTGTAGGATTCTGGTTTTTGATCCACTCTGCTATCCACTTCTGTTTTATGGGAGAGTTCAGTCCATTCACATTCACAGTTACGATTACTACCTGTGCATTTCCCTCCCTCCTATTCTTTCTCCTGTTTGTCCTCTCTCTCCTTTTCACCTTTCCCACCTCATCAGTGTTTTGCTTCTGTCCACCACCTCACCTGATCTGCCCTCCCTTCTGCCAGTCCCCTCCCCCTTTTACTTAGTCTCCTCCCCTCCTACTTCCCTGTCAGGTAAGATAGATTACTGTATTCAACTGATTGTGTATATTATTCCCTCCTTGAGCCAATAATGATGAGAGTAAGGTTCAAGTGATGCCCACTGCTTATCCTCTCATCTTCCCCTCCACTGTAATAGGTCTTTCTCACCTCTTCAAGTGAGATAATTTACCCAATTCTACCTCTCTCTTCCTTCTGCTCCCATTGTACTCCTCTTTCTCATCCCTTAATTTTTTTATGTCATTCCCTCAAATTCACCTTATACCCATACCCTCTGTCTATTAATATCCCTTCTATCTGTACTGTCAGTGATATAATTTTTGAAAGTTACAAGTATTATCTTCTCATGTAGGAATATAAACAGTTTAGCTTCATTGAGCCCCTTATGTTTTCTTTCCCCTTTTTACCTGTTCATGCTTCTCTTGGGTCTTGATATTGGAGGTCAAACTTTTGGTTTAATTCTAGTCTTCTTATGAAGGCTTGAAATTCTTCTATTTTGTTGAATGACCATTCCCCCCACCCCCGATGTGTTATGCTTAATTTTTCTGGGAAGTGATTCTTGGTTGTAGTTTTAGCTCCTTTGTTGTCTGGAATATCATGTTCCATGACCTCTGATCCTTTAATGTTGCAGTTGTCAAGTTCTGTGTGATCCTAATTGTGTCTCCCTGATATTTGAGTTGTTTCTTTCTGGCAATTTGTAGTATTTTTTTCCTTGACCTGATAGTTCTGAAATTTGGCTATAATGTTCCTTGGGGTTTTTATTTTGGGATCTCTATCCTGAGGTGACCAGTGGATTCTTTCAGTACATATTCTGCCCTCTGGTTCCAGGACATCAGGGCAGTTTTCCTTGATAATTTCTTGAAAGATGCTGTCTAGGTCCTCTTTTTGATTATGGCTTTCAGGTATATCAGGTATATGAGATTCTGGTATTGTCTCTTCTGGATCTATTTTTCAGGTCACTTGTTTTTCCCATGAGATATTTTACATATTCTTCCATTTTTTCGTTCTTTTGAATTTGTTTGATTGATTCTTGAAGTATCATAGAATCATTAGCGTCCACTTACTCAATTCTAAATTTTAAGGTGTTGTTTTCCTCAATTAGATTTTGTACTTTCTTTTCCATTTGGCCAATTGTACTCTTTAAGGAGTGGTAGTCTTCGGTGATTTTTGTATTTGGCCAGTTTTACTTTTTAAGCAGTTTTCCAATCTGTTGACTTTTTTTTCATAATTCTCTTTTATCACTCTCATTTCTTTTCCTATTTTTCCTTCTGCCTCTCTTATATGATTTTAAAGCTCCTTTTTGAGCTCTTCCATGAGTTCTTTCTGGGCTTGAGACTACTTCCCATTTTTCTTTGGGGTTTTGGCCATAGGTGTTTCGATATTGTTTTCCTCTTCTGAGTTTGTATCTTGGTCTTCCCTGTCACTATAATAACTTTCTATGGTCATATTCTTTTTTTGGTTGTTGTTTCTTGCTCATCTTTTTTTTTTTTTTTTTTGGCAGGGGGGCTTTTTCCTTTCTTTTAACTTTGAGCTCTGCACCTGTGGTGCCAGGAGCACTGTCTCAGGCTTCTGGTGTTAGTGGCTGCAGGCCTGGGCTATTTATCTGGTGTTGTCCTGAGGTCCACCGGGGACCCTTGTGTTTCATGATGCACTGAGGGAGTAGGGTGAGGGTTGGATGGTGCTTCTGGAAGCTCTAGGGTTCTGGCGGCTTACCTGGTGCTGAATTGGGGTCCTAGTGGTGGTGTCTGGCATGTGCTGAGGCCTGGTGGGGTTTTTCTGTGTTTCCCAGGAGCTTCACTTAAGTACATGGAAGTCTGGGATCTGGAGGCTGCCTGTTTACCTGGGGCTATGCTGAAGCATGGCAGGGCCAATGCTGGCTGGTGGCTGCCTGTTTGCTTATGCATCCATGGGGTTGGCGTCTATCTGTTTGCCCAGGGTTGTGCTGAAGCATGTGGCAGTCTGGCTTCTGGAGGATATCTGTTTGCCTGGGGCTATACTGGTCATTCTTTGAACTGGAGTCTGTTCATTTACCTAACTATGCTAAGGCAAGTAGGGGATGCAGGTGTTGGCATTTGCCTGTTCTTCCACACTGGGGCTCAGGATCTCTCACTGGTCTCTCTTGCCAATCCCTCAAGTTTCTTGGGCTAAAAGATTGCTTCGCCCCATCTTTTTGCTTGTTCTGTTCTTCCAGGATTTATTTTGGGGCTCTATTTTATGGTTGTTTGGAGGTAAGCTTACTCTGTCATCTTGGCTCCTATGAATCTCTCCTCATTTTTCTTATTTGGGTTCATACAGTTCTTTGTAATTTTGCAAAATTCACTTTTGATTTCTTTAAATGTTTATTCGTTCCATTCCATTGTCCTATTCGTTATCTTCACTCTGCTTACAGATTGTAGCAATCTTTCCATGCTTCTGTTTATTCATCACATTCATTATAATATTCCACTTGGTTTGTGACCACAATTTGTTTAGCCATTCCCCAATTACTAGCCATCTACTTTGTTTCCAACTCATTGCCACCATAAATATTTTGGTGTATGTAGGGACTTTCTTCTTATGAGTGGCCTTCTTCAGATTGAAGTTGGGTAGTGGAATCTTTGGGTCAAAGAGTAGGGCTATGTTAGGTACTTTATTTGCATAAATCCCAATTGCTTTCCAAACTGGTTGTACTAATTCATAGCTCCGCCAAGGGAGGTGCCTAAATGCTGAGCGAGCATGTTAGGGGTTAGCGACTTCCTTGCTGTTAATTCTTAAGATTGTCATCTCATTAAGATCTTGGTGTTTTCACCTGCGCAGACAGCTGCATAAACTTGACCTCTTGGACATAACTCTTAATTCAGGAGATTGTGAAGGTCGGAGAAAATGTCTAGTCCACAGTCTTATTGGTCACGTGACCCAGAAGTCCCTAATGAATGCTCATTCATTCCTTCGTATACTTATTCCCGTAGTTGCTCATGTTGTAGAGGAAACTCTAGTTCAGGTGAGGGATGGATCAGGCAGCCACTGCAGTCCTTTCCAACTCTGACGTTCCGTGACTCAGAAAATTAACATCCTTTAAGTACATGAGAAGCTGGGGTCGAGCTTGGCCTCTGATACACATTACTTGGGGGACCTTGGGTTAGCCACCTAATTCCTTAGTGTCCCAGGTGGGTCTTTAGGACCCTAAGCACTAGAGAAGTGACTCTCATTAGTGGAGAGAGTTTCTGCTCTAGGAGGCCTGCATGATGATAGAATTAGAGGTGCACCTCAAATAAAGAACAAAGAAAAGGAAAATGTTGACTCAGCATCATTTTGCCTCACCTAGCACTGGGAACTTAGCACTTTGGAAGCCTGCACGTTTTCTCAAGATGATAGTAGCTATTGCTAATAAAGAGATGTTCCTGCTAGGTGGTCAATGCCAGTCTGACTGGTTGGTTCGGGTCATCTTCTCTGGGCCCTTAGCCAGGATTATTGGATGATAGGGTCCAGAGCTGGAAGAGAATTTGGCAATCGTCAGTCCAAGGCCTTCATCTCTCAGCTCCCCAGGGTTCCATCCACGTTCCCTGGCTCCGGAAAGCCTGGCTCCAAGCTTTGGGATGATTGCCAAACCTAGAGACCTTCTCTGTAGCCCTATCCTTCCAATGGGTCTCTCTTTGTCCTATAAATAACAGCCGCCCTGTGCTCCTCTCCCAACTACCTGCCAGGGTATATCATTCCAAATTTCAAAACTTTTCTACATTGATGTTTTATTTGCCTCTTTTTCCTGAGGCAGTTTACTTTCCCTCATCCTCATTCCTGTTCAGGGCTCTTCACCTTGGTTATTTATCATGGATGTGGGAGCTTGTGAAATGCTTTGGAAATCTAAGAGCCCTCGTACCTCCCCTACGGCTCTGCTGTTTCTCATGGCAGTGACACCTTCAAGGAGCCTCTAGAGTTTAGGCAAACTTGACCTCTGTACCCTCAGAAAACACCTGTAAGAGCTCCCCTGCCTGGCCCCACTACCCACCCCCAGTGACAAAAGGGAAGGGAATGGTCAGGAAGTAGTGAGGAAGACTTGAGTTTAAATCCTGCCTTAGACCCTTACTATGTGACCATGGGCAAGTCACTTGACCTCTGTTTGCCTTTGTTTCCTTGACTGTTTTGAGTGAATAATTATAGCCACTACCTCTCAGGGTTGTTGTGAGGATGAAACGACATATTATTTGTAAAACACCTAGTACGATGCCTGCTGCACATAGTGGGTGCTATAGAAATGCTCATTGCCCTCCCCTGCCTGGCTCCACTCCCCATCCTCCACTGACAAAAGAATAAAAAGGAAGAGGGAAAAAGAGAAGCCCAATCCCCCAATCACAGCTGCTACATGTTCCCTCTTCCTTTTATAGGAATTATGCTGCTCCAGACCCTTTTCTGGTCTTTGGGAATCAGGCCTACACTTACTGGTGCTCTAGTGCGGAAAACCTTGGACCAGGAGCCTTTTGCGTGATGTCTGCTACATGGTAAGAACCACTTCATTTTTCTGCTTCACGTTCCCAGGCCTGGTTTAGGCACTTACTACCCTTATAACTTTGAACAAATTACTTTCTCCATTCACTTTTCTCTTCTGTTAAATCAACCAATCAATTCATAAACAAGTATTTATTAAGCATCTACTATGTGCCAGGAGAAGAAGCTTTTGTGAATCACCTGCTATGTGCCAGACCCTCTGCTTCGCTGGATATACAGAGAAAAGCAGAAGATAGCCCCTGCCCTCGAGGAGCTCCCAGTCTAATCGGGGAGATGAGGCGTAAACAACCATGTACAAATACAACATGGACTTGGAAATAATCTCAGAGTGAGGCATTCTATTGAAGGAGGACCTGGAAAGGCTTCTTGTGGAAGGCGGACTTTTAGCTGAGTGTTGAAAGATGCCAGAAGATGGAGATAAGGAGGAAAGAATTCCATGCATTGGGCATAGCCACTGAATAGGACTGCAGTTGTACAAGGAGGGTCTTGTTTGAGAAACAGTAAGGAGGTCAGTGTCACTGAATTGTAGAAGGAGGGGAAGAAGGCGTAAAAAGACTGGAAAAGGACAGGGACAGGGTATGAAGCGCTTCACAAGCCAGATCGGTTTCTACTTGATCCTGAAAATAACTGGGAGTCACTGGAGTTTATTGAATGGGGTGGTGACATGGTCAGACCTGTGGCTTATGAAGATCAGTTGGATAGCTGAGTGGAGAATGGACTGGAGTGGGGAAAGAGGTAGTGAGGTAGGGAGATGACTCGGTAGGCCATTGAAATAGTCCATGTGTGACTGCAGCGATGTGGCAGCAATGTCAGCGGGGAGAAGGAGATCTATACAAGGGAGGGTGTCAAGGGAGCAATGAGAGAACTTGGAAGCAGATGGGGTATATGGTCTAAGAGACAGTGAGGCATTGAAGAGTATGCCCAGTTTGTGAGCCTGGCTAACTGGGAGGCGCCTCTGATAGTAATTGGGAAGTAAAGAGGATGGGGCGTATCACAGGAAAAAGATGAGTTCAGTCTTACAGATGTTGAGTTAAGATGCCTGCAGGATAGAATCTGAGATGTTCAATAGGCAGGTGGAGATGTGAGACTGGAGGTCAAGAGCCACAGGACAATAAGATCAAGTGATCCAAGAACTGTCTGCATTTAGAGGGAAACAGATTTCATGAGAGCTGATGAGACCATCAAGTAAAAACCGTGTAGAAGAGTGAGCTGGGATGACCTGGGTGAGGATCCAGCAAAGGAGTCGGAGAAGGAAGGGACCGACAGACAGAGAGCAGGACATCTGGCAGAGAGGAGTCACTGAGCCCTGTGAGAAGGCTGTATCAAGAAGAGAGTGACCGAGGGTGTCAAATACTGCAGAGGGCAAGAAGGATGAGAACCGAGACAAGGCCATTACACTCGGCATCACAGAGATCACTGGTAATTTTGGACAGAACGGTTTCACTAGAATAGTTAGAAGGCAGATGGCAGATAGTTGAGAGGGAGAGGAAAGGAAGAGAAGGGACCAGTTGTAGATGACCTTCTCAGAGAGTTTGGCTACAAAAGGCAGGGGAGCTATGGCATGATAGCTAGCCAGGATGGATGGATCGAGTGACCTTATTGAGAATGAGGGGGCTATGACTGTCTTCACAGACAACAGAGAAGCAGACAGTAGAGGAGAGACTGGAGATTAATGAGAATTAGTGTGGATGATGGGAAGGGCAATCTGCTAGAGAAATTGAGGTGGAATGGCGTCAAAGGCACATGCAGAAAGGTTGGTCTTGGTCACTCTTCATGGAAATCAGAGCTGAAGGCAGAGATAGCAGCAGAAGACATCAAGGTGATGTGAAATAAAGGTGGGAGAAGAGGGAGCTCTTAGTGAATGGCCTTCATATTATTAGTGAAACATATGGCAAAGTTCTCAGGTGAGGGCTTGGGGAAAGAGGAACCCTAGGAAATTTGAGGAGAGATGCAAAAGTCTGAAAAAACCTCAGTGATGAGTGGGATAGTAAATCAGTTAGGGAGGTGTAAAAATCCCTTTCAAAAAATCTAATTTATATTAACTTATTATCAATGATATTGAAGAAATCATTGGTCAAGAGGATATCGGGTCACCAATCATTGGTTAATCAACGTCAAGGTGATGGAAACTGGTAGACTTACATTGAGAGGGAATACACCTGATAAGGGCTGGTGAGTTATCAGAGGAGAGAAAGATGACCCTTTGGTCTTAGCCTTAGAGCCCCGAGGGTGGTAGTAGTAGGCTTGCTCCTGGGAATCAACATGTGAGTCTGAGTGTAGGATGTCAGGGTGAGCCCTGAACCTATGTGGGCAACATATGAAATCCTTTGAGTAATAAAGTTCTTTGCATCTTGGGCCCTTCCTCCCTTTCCAGCCTTCTTAGACTTTTTTCCTTTCTATGTCCTCTCTGACCCAGCAGTACAGGCCTACTGCTGCCCCTCAAACCTGACACTCCATCTCCTGACCCTCTGCCTTCATGCTGGCCTTCCCCTATGCCTGGAATATCCATTTCCCAGCTTCTTGAGAACAGGGGCCATGTTTTTCCCTTCTACCGATCCCCATTGTGCTCAGCAGTGTCTGGTACATAGTAAATGTTTGATCAATGCTTTTTGACTCATTGTCTGGAGAGGTCCCTGAAAAAGCATTGCTTGATTCTCCTAAAGTTACCTGAGAGTTATCCTGAATGTGGAATGTGGAAAAATGAGCCCAGAGCTTCCCAATTGATTTGTGAATGACAGCAAAGATCTAACTGGGGAGAGAGCATTGGGGAGGTAGAACAGTGCAGACTCTTCTCATATTAAGTTATTTTCCTAAAAATCCCATTAATAAGGTGTAGAGGAGTTACCTAAATGACCTCGCAACAGAGTGTAAATAGCCTGATGATGTCACAAGGCTGGTGGCCATTGGATAAAGGCTGATGATCTGCTATGTCCTTGGCGGCTCTTACACGAGTAGGCTGGCCCCATTAGAAAGCGGAGAAGAGAGGCCAATATGGAGGAAGCACCCTGAGAATTCTCTTGGGCATCTTGGAGAGGCAGCAAGAGGCATGTGGGGAGGGAGAAGGAATGGGACTTCTCTCTTGTGCCCCCTGATGATACTGTCTTGAAGCTCATGGCAGCATCCAATGGCACTGCGTCTAATTGTGGGGTGTCTCGTGTTTTGTCTGTTGTCCTTCCCATTAGATTGTGAACATTTTGAGGGCAGGGATTATCTTTTTTTTGTATCCTAATGTTTAACACAGTGCCTGACACATAGTAGGTGCTTAATAAATATTTATTGACTGACTGACTGGAGTGAAATTGAGTCTACATCTCCAGCTTTCTCTCCTGGCACTATCCCTCACTGCCATCACTGGCACCCAGGACAAACAAAAGACCATCACTGGCATGGTTGGGGCTGGGGATAAAGAGACAAATTTAAGGAAGGCAGTCATTGTCCTCCATGGGCTTACCCTCTCCAGACATATAAATGAGTTCCGGCTTGGACCTAATACAAAGGGACAAAAATGGCACACAGTAGGGAGATGGAGAAGATATACTGGAGAAGATGATCTTACCTTAAAGAGACACATGCAACAATAAGAAATTCTAAAGTGACTTCTGCATGTAAGGTACTGTCCTGGGCACTGGGAATACAGTGTCAAAACCAAAACAATGCCTGCCCTCATGAAGCTTACATTTTACTGAAATGTACCCTGTTGGCTCTAAGTTTACAGGACTCCAAGCAACTTTTTACTACCTGAGAGATGTCCTGTCTCTGAAAATGTTCAGTTCCTTAAGGAGAATGAGGTCCAAATGCCAAGCTAGGGCAGCTGGGCTCTTGCCAGGCTACAATAAACTGTTAATCTCATTGCTTTTCACAACCACAGCTGCCCTTCAGAGAACCCTCACTTTGTTTGGCTGAGAGCGCCTGGCACACACCTGTTCCTGCTCCTTGTAATATGCAATGGAGCCCACCCCAACTGGACTAAAGTCACCTAAGGATTCCAGACAGGAGACATGGTCAGTGTCTGAGTCAAAATGGCAAAGAGCTCCTCTCCAGCTCCGCAACAGCTACAACATTGCTGGTCCCCAGGATGGAAAATGGAGCCTAGGCACAGCAAGGTGCCTCTGCCCACAGGGGCAGGATGAAATGTAGATCCCCACTAGACCCACTATCATGGAGCTAGAATGGGAAGGGGCCTCTCATCCAACCCTCTCATGGTACAGGTATAGAAGGAGAAACCCAGAAACCCAAGGCCACATGGCCAGGAAGTGTCTGAGGCAGAATCTGAACCTTGGTCTTTGGGGCTTCACAGGCAATGCTCTATTACCTTGATTGATGTGGCAAATATCCACTCCTTTCTTTGCTCTCGTTGACAATTCACTGTGTGTGGAATTCTACTCCCAAACGAAAATATATTTATATAGTCAGAGGTTCATAGATTTAGTGCCGGAAAGGACTCAGGGGTCAGCTAAGCTAATTCCTTCATTTTGCAGATGAGGAAAGTGAGGCTCAGAGAGGTTAAGTGATTTGCCCATGGTCACAGAGCTAGAGTATTAAAGGTGGAAATTTAAACCCAGGTTTCCTGACTCCAGGTTCACCACACTACCCACAGCAACATGTTTTAAAAGCCTTGCAAAGTAAGACAGAATCCACCTTGTTGCGGACAACATTTGCCAGATCGGAGGCCCAGAAAAACATGTTCATACTGCTGTCTATTGACAGCATTCTCCTGGTTGATTATTCTGCTCAGGAGTTTGTTGACTCATTTATTTGATCTTCTCTTGTTCTTTCCACTGAAGAGCTGGGAGCACTGTTAGGAGAAAGTAAAAAGATTTTAGCAAATAATTAAGCAAGCATTTGGCACATCGTGATGTGACAGGACACCCTAGACAGTGAGTGGGAGACAGGAGCAGGTGGAAACAGAGAAAGGAGTAGGGAAAGGATAAAGAAAAGTAAGGGGCAATAAGCCAAGGGCTGTAGTCTCAGACCCGCTGTCCAGGGTACTGATCCCTCAAATTCTTTACCAGTTGATATGGTTTCTCAAGTGGCCTGGACCACTCCCTTCTCCCCCCCATCCAGGAAGTTTGCCCTCTACTATTTAATTGAATTCACCAGTTTGGAATCCATACTGTCTTCTGCCTTACATTCCATCACATTATCCAAACTCACAGACGTGCCAGCCACTCTGCCCCATCTCTCCATCTTGTCTACCACTGTCTCTAGCTAACTCAATGGCTCTTTTGGGAAGAGCCCTGGATTTAGAGGTCAGGAAGACCTTAATTCAAACCCCATTTCAGACACTCACTATCTGTGTGGCCCTAGGCAAATCACTATGGCTATCTTTTTATTTTTACTTTTTTGCTAGGCAATGGCATTGGGTGACTTGCCCAGGGTCACTTGGCCAGTAAATGTCAAGTTGCTGAGACAGGATTTGAACTCCGGTCCTCCTGACTCCAAGGCCGGTGCTCTATCCACTGCACCACCCAGCTGCCTCCACTATGGCTATCTTACCCTCGATTTACACCACCCAAGAACTGGATAGGAACTCAGAAGTCATCCAGTTGAACATATTGTTTACCCAGAATCCCCCCCAAAACATTGGCAGCAACAGTTCATGCAGTCTCTGTTTGAAGACCTCCAATGAGTGGGAATCCATCACCTTTTACAAAGCTCTAAATGTTAGGCAGTTTTGCCGTATATGTGGTCTGAGCCTTCCCTATCATTCCCACGAAGGGCTCTTAGTTCTTCACCCTAGTGCCAAGCAAAACCAGTCAGGTCCTCCTTCCCAACCAACAGCCCTTCAAGTAAATTATCATGACACTTGTCTTCTTCCATCCTTCCTTGATTACATATTATCTGGATGATCTTTTAGATTACTTCTTGTATATTAGTCACTATTTTAACAAGCTAAAATCACATTTTGATTCTCCAGAGATGTTAGTGTTCTACAATGCAAATCCACATAGGATCACAGCTGAACAGTGGTGTTGAAAAGGTAGGATCTTATATTGGGGAGCAGACTGTGTTTGGGGTATCATACTCAATTCTGGGTATCACAGTTTAGGAAGGACATTGTGTGCTGGAACATATCCAGAGGAAGACAGTCAGGACTGTGAAGTACCTCGAGGGTCTGCTATGTGAGCATCAGTGGAAGAAACTGGAGGTGTTTGAGCAGAAGAAAAGAAGGCTCAGGTGGAGGGGAGGGACATAATAGCAAATTTTAAGTATTTGACAGAATGTCATGTGAAAGATTTGTTTTCTTTGGCCTGATAAGGAAGAACCAGAAGTGATGGGTGACAATTGCAAGACTCAAATTTAGGATGAATGTCAGGAAAAATGTTCCCCAAGTAGAGCTGCCCCAAAGCTGAAATAGGCCAGTTAGCTGGTGTAATGGGCAGAGCATCAATGCTGAAGTCAGAAAGACCCATCTTCATGAGGTCAAATCTGGTCCCAGACACATCGTAGCAAGTTACTTCACCCTGTTTATCTCAGTTTCTTCATCTGTAAAATGAGCTGGAGGAGGAAATGGCAAACTACTCCAGTATCCTTGATGAGAAAACCCCACTGGGTCACAGACACTCAGACACAACTGAAAAATGCCTAAAGAACCACAAAACTGAAAAAATTCCATCAGGAGGTAGTAGGTCCCCCTTCAGCGGAGGCTTCAGGCAAGGTCTGCTCAGATACTTTATGGTCATGTTGTAAAGGGGCTTCAATTTTGGATGTAGGTTGGACTTGATGCCCCTGAGGGCTTTTCCAACTCTCAGATTCTGTGATTTGGAGAGTAATAAACAAAGGAAAATTAATACGGTGATTTCCTTGGGTATGTGATGCTGTGTTGACTTCTGAGTATCTATATAAATTTTTATACAAAATTATAATAATGTAAATGGAAAGTACAACTCCCTACCCCCTCCAAAAACTTTTAGAGATGGTGTAATAATAATGACTATTGTTAAAGAAGAGATAAGAGAATGTGCTTCTCTCTGCTTTGCAGAAGTGAGGGCCTAGGGGTGCAGAATGTTGTATCTACCGTCAGATTTAGTTGATGTGTGTTTTTTTTGTTCAACTATTTAACCTCCCCCATCCTTCTTTCTTTTTTCTTCTTTGATATAAGGGGTGTCTGTTTGAGTTGGTGAGACAGATAGAATATATTTGGATGTGAAAGTAATGTCAAAAGAAAAAGTAGAAATAAATTAAAACAACATTTAAAAATTCAGTTGAGGTGTATATCACATATATATGTACCACAGTTCTAGTTTCCCCAATGAAGTTGGATAAATGAAATGTAATTACATGAACTCACGCCAAATGCCCACGAGCTGGTGACTAAAATCTGACTGGGGCTAGGAGGCAGTCAGTCCAAGATGCCAAAGCTAATCACTGAGGGCAGGGAAGCCACTGTTGTCAGAGGCTGGGAAGAGGCAGGATGGGGTTCTCAGAGTTACTTGGAACCATTGGAAGAATGGGGAACTTCCAGGTCCTACAGATTGTACTGCTGTTCATTCCTGGGGATACTGTTTGCTTGTTGGAATTTACTACAGAACTTCACCTCGGTGGTGCCAGAGCACCATTGCTGGCTCCAGAACCAGACAACTGCTGAGTCTCCTTTCCTGGGAGATGGGAGGTACAGGGATCTGCTGGAAGTGTCCATTCCCATGGACAAAGGTGGGAAGCCAGAGACATGCCTCAGGTTCACTGCCCCTCAGTGGCAGCTCCTGAATCCAAATGCCACAGAACAGGCAAGACTGGACACTGAGGACTGCCTGGATGGATGAGTCTATGACGACAGTGTCTTCTCCTCCTCCATTGTTACCGAGGTCAGTACAGAGCTCAATGTGAGTGAGCAGCTCTTTGGTTTAATTCTTCACTTTCCTCTTTCCCTATTGACCCTGCAAATAACAACAAAATCCTAATTCTCTTTTCGCAAAGCGACCCCCTCCCCAGGAACATCAGAAAAATGAATTTCAAAATTTTTGGTTTGTTTTCACTCCTTAATGTGAAGGACTCTCTTTTCCATCCCTCACTGAGTCTGGATGAACTGAGGGTCTCTAAGAGAGGGGCATTTTCTCCAGGGTAGGGATGAGGTCTTCTGGATTTTTAAAATTTTGTCTGATGAGACTTTGTGTGTTGAACATTAGACATAAAATTCTATTAGAATTTGGATGATTAGTAACATGGATATTATCAATAAAACTGACACGTCTACAGTGTTCAACAGACATGATCTTCTCTGAGCCTCTCCAAAAGCCTGTGAGGTAAGTGATACAGATAATGTACCCATTTGATCAATGAGGAGATTGAGGAACAAAGAGGTCAAGTGGCTTATCTAGTATCACAAAACTAGGAAGAGTCAGAGGGGGGATCCTTGTCTATCCCATCATGTCTGTTCAAATGTGGGATTTCCTCAGTATAGAAAATTCTCAGTGAAGAGAATTCCTGTATCTATGCAGATCAGCAGCCATTCTCTCAATTGTGGTCTTAGAGTTGTCTGAGAGACATTGGACATGTTGAGTGACTTGCCCAAGTTTACAGAACCAGAGGCAAGTTGGGAACCTGGGTTTTCCTGACTCCAAGACTTGCCCTGTCTTGATCAGCCTGACTGTGACTCACATCGCCTTTTCTTTTCAGTCATTTGCACACACAGTCATTTAATAGATCTTATGCACGAGACAGAAAAGTGTACAAACCTTTAAGCCTCTGACCTTAAGGAGAGACCAAGCAATGAGTTGACAAGTAAGGTTAAATCCATATCCTAGTGGCTCTATGAACTGAAACACATGTGTATTCTGTCAAAAATGGTGAATGCCAACCCATCCATTCAAGTCTCCAGCCCCCAACACCCTATCAGAACAATGCTGTCATTCTTCTTGTCCATGTCTTACCTTGAGTTTCCTTTGGGAGGTCCACCTGACAGGCTGGGGACCTTCCTGGAGGTCTCTTGCCCTCACGAGAGTGCCAATGGTGCATGATATCTGTTCCTTGTTTATACCTCATTCTCACTATATTATAGCTATATTGTCGTCCCCCCATTATCCATTTCTATGGTACCTCATTTTACATGATTCTCCTTTGAAATTTCTTTTTCATGATGTGTTACAGGCTGTGTATGACCATCACGGGGATTGAGACCTTTCTCAACATTAATTCTATGGAAATTGCTAAAGGTGGTACAGGGGTCAGAGGACTTGGGTGTAAATTCAAGCTATGGTATTTATTATTATTGTGACCTTGGGGAAGGTCACTTAACCTCTCTGGGCCTCAGCTTCCTTATCTATAACATGGAGATGTTTGACTGGCTAGTCCTTAAGGGCCTTTCCAGAGTGCTCTAAACCTATGACTCAATGAACATCAGAAGAATATTAGTATGGAAAAGATGGACCTTTGTTTCATGGAGAAACTCATGGCCAGGAAAAGCACCATAAAGTTTTCCAAAGACAATGCAGTCCACTGCTTCATCTGGGTCAGCTTGGCATTCATCTCTGTCCATTGGCAGAATCTGTCCAAGGGATAAATATTCATGGACAAATGCTATAGATTGTCTATGTAACTGTATATCCTAGTTAAGCAATGGGCATATTTCATCCATTTAGATTTTCATGTGTACCTTCATTTGTTTGGGATTGGATGCCTTATACTCCAAACCATGAACCAAAGAGCAGGAAGACATGAGACCAAATGAGACTGATTCCTGAGGAGATAAATGCTGGTGACCAGGAGCCATACTGCCCCTCTGCTGCCAGGAACAGGAAATCAGCCTGAACCAGGTGTGGGGCTGGACTGGAATTAGAAAAAAACCCACATTTCTCTGTGAAATTGTAGGAGGAGCCAGGCCAGGACCAGGCTAAGCTCTGGAGATTGGATAGAAGTCTCTAATGCTGCGATAATCAGTAATATCACAATTCAGGAGGAGTTGAATGCCTTATAGTGGTAAAAACTGAGCTACGTATTTAGTCTATGTGGTAAAAATTGACTGTATGTAGGATGTTGGATAAATACCTCATAGGACTGATGGAAAGGAGTTACCTCTACCAGTTTGTGAGGGACCAGATGACTTCTGGGGTTCCTGCCAGCTTGGAGATTCTGTGGTTCAATATCCTCATGCATGTGAATGAATTTGTTAAAAAAAAAAAAAAACTCAGCCATTGGCCTGAGAGGCTGTTCAGGTCTAGTGACTCAAGAGGTTGATACATAAGAAGTTTATTCTATTCCTTAATCCATAACTATTTACTGATTAAATATTGTGGAATATCTGAGGCCAGAGCCATGAGGAAAAGAACTAAACAATTGGTAAATTCCAGAAAAAGGAAGTGAGTCAACCTGGAAGCCACAAGCTGAGTTTTGATGCAGTCACATGGTGAATAATGGGACACCATACCCGAGTCCTCTGTGGGGTGCCCTTCATGGACCTACCTCAGCCTCTGAAGTCTTGGTACAGTCTTAAGTGAACCCTATGCCAAAGATGCCCATGAGATCTGAACCTACAGGAGCAAATGTGAGGGCAGAAGTTATTCCCAGAGAAGGAGGAGCTCCCAAAATACTTATGGTATTCATGCAGATCTGCTGATAATCCTCAACAGCTGTCCCCTTCTTTGTTTTTTAAACGAGCGGGCTAAAATTCCCCCGCCCCCCCCCCCCCCACTTCTAACCCTATCTTTTGTGTAAGATCTACCTGAGATGATGCGGAGTAAAGCTGTGGCCGCTGCTGTTGTTTAGTCACATCCAACTCTTCCTGACCCTATTTTGGGGTTTTCTTGGCAGAGACACAGGAGGGGTTTGCCATTTCCTTCTCCAAATTATTTTACAGATGAGGAAACTGAGGCAAACAGGGTGAAGTTTTTTTTTTGGGACTGTACTATTAGAGCCTCAGACTCCGTGGTTGGTGATTTCCTTCATCCAGGAAGAATAGGAATCTTTGAAGAGAAAAATTTGAGACTCAACCAGAAACAGTTCACATGAAGATGGAAATAGATAAAGAAGACTCATAAGGAAGACTTTAAGCAAAGTGGAATTTTCTTTTTTCTAAAATTTAATATTTATTCATATTTTTTAACATCACTTTCATTTCAAAGTATATTCTCAATCTTCTATTAGCCAGCTATCTATCCTTTGTAACAAAGGTGAAAAAAGAACACGGAAAAACTGCAATTTATCAAACATAACTCCACAAATCAATATTCTGAAAGAGTCCATGATGCTCCACACCCATGGTTTCCCACCTCTGCAAATGAAGGACAGAAGGGCATTTTCCCACCTCTTCTTCAAATCCAAATGTTGCCCTGATACCAAATTACAACTTCTGAAGACATGTCCATGTTAGCCTTTACCCCAAATCTTTTGGTTAGGGTTGGCATGGATAGGAATGAATCTTGTGACATCTCTCTAAAATCATTCTATTTGACTCATGTGCCACTCAGCTTCCCCCAGGTAACATTACAGTTTTCCTCATGTTGCAAGTCTTTGTGATGGGGCCTGATTCTGACTGGGATCTTGGTAGTTTAGATCTGCTTAGGGGATGACAAATTTGTAAGGCTTTCAATGGTTCACCAAAAGGGGCTTGTTTTGCCAGAATATTGAAAGGGATACTTATCAAGACTGAAGGCAGAAGAGGAAACTGAGGCTGTAAAAGGGTGCCTAGGGTCATGCAGATATTAAGTGGTTGAAATAGAATCACATCAATGAGCATCTTTCTTTCCCTGCAGAAAAGAGAGATTTCTTGGTCAATGTCCACCTGAAAAGATCCCTCAAGATTTTGTCTTCCTTGGCCATTTATCCAGTATATATGGGAATGACCGCTGTCATCTATGTTGATGGATCCCTCCTGGATTAGACTTTTTAGAGAGAGAAAGAGATTCCCTGAGTAGTATGCCTCTTGGAGATAGAAGAGGATTGCTCACATTTTGTAGAACAGTAAAAGACTAAGGTCATGAGATGGAAGAACAGATGCTTTGATTCCACCTCTTACCATGAGTCATTTGGACATTTTTGGCCTGATGGGAAAGGGGTTGCCTTTCCAGTAGCCAGGAAGTGTTTGTTTTCTGAAGGAAATTCAAACCACTTGATGCATTAGGATTCTGGAAGGAAACATGGAGGAACCTGTGAAACAGCTTGGAGACCAACAGAATGTTGGAATGTTAGCTTTCTGGCCAACCTGAATTTAATTCACTTCTGGCACAATTTGTTGGCTGCTGATTCTACTTTAATTTTTGTTTCTGCATCTGTTTGTGGTCTCTGAGTAATTTAGTTTTACTGTATTTTGCTGTGGTGTGAAATAAAGGCTGTCCTCTTTCCAATATCCACTCAGTTCCCCTAAGTGCTTGTAAGGGATCTGAGGCCTTCTTTTCCACATATGTGGACATGAAGGTGTATTTGAAGATCCCCATGAGTAAAATGCGTAGTGACATGATGAGCAAAAAGAGAAACTTAACTCTTTTCATTGACTCCTTTCAACTGGTATTTCCACATGAGCCCAGAGTTTAGTGGGCCCTAGGACGCAGGATTACTCAATAATTCCCAGTCCTCAATGAATAAAACATTAAAAGCTACGAAAGAACAATTTTCAAAAGATGAGACACAAGTGAGTAATATTCACTTGAAAAAACCGTCAATATAGATAAGAATCAAGGACTTGCCAATTAGGACAACTTGGAGATGCTACCACAATCCATCAAATTATTAAACCAATGAAAAGAATTCTATGTTCATTGAATTGTGGAAAACAGGCCCACTCATTCCTGATTGTTAGAAATGCAAACTTTTAAAATCTTACTGGAGAATAATTTGGTGTCCATGGAAAGTGCTCAATAATAATCCTAATTTCTGACCCATAATTTCCTTGTTAGCATGGATGTAATGAAAAGTAATGAAAAACAAAACAGAAAGAGCCATCCATTTAAAGATGTACAGAGCAACATTATGGTTAAAATCAATCAAGTTAAATAAAAATATAATTGACTAAACAACAGATTAAATTTAGCCCATATCTCATAAATGTTTTTTTTTCCAGCCTTCCCACATAGGATCACATTGTCACTGTTTATCTTCTTTTCTTTCTCCAATTTTCTCCCCACCTCTCTCTTTCAGTGGGACCTGGTGCGTGAACAGAAGTCACCGCCATCAATCGTGACTGCAGTATGCATAGGAGGACATCACACAGGAAATGTTGTTTTTGGGATACTCTCTGACAGGCAAGTGAAGGACTCAGGTGGAGGCAGATCTCCAGTGGATAGCAAAGTTAATTGAAATGCTGTGACACAAAATCTGTACAAATCTAAAATAGGAATGGCCCAAGGGAAACTTAAAAAAAGACAGAGCTTCTTTCTGTCCCTTCTCCAAGCAATCTCACAGTATTTTCCAGTGGCCCAGGGGTCCTGTCAGGGAGCTCTGGAGCTTTCTCTAACTCTATTTCCTCCTGAATATGGATGTGGTCAATGCCTGTCAGCATGAGTGAAGCAATACTGTTTACTGGATTTACTGGATACACCAGGTCACTTTCCAGACTATCAGCACCCCTACATGGGCTACAGACCAATCAGAATTTGAGGCAGGAAGATTTCTTGTATCACACCATGTGGTATGTAGACATTCACCCTGTCCAAATTATAACACTTATGCCCCAAACACAGTGGCAGTCCAAATTATAACACTTATGCCCTAAAAACAGTGGCAATCAGGTGATCATTTCTCCTTGCTTTCTGTCTTGTGGACCAAGGTTTGGAAGGGAAAACCCAGGCTGATCTTCACATATGTAGAACAAAAGTGAGGTTTGTGAAGCGGCCTATGAGCATTTCTTTCTTTCTCCCCTCTCCTCTCTTCTCTCTCTCCCCCCTGCCCCCATAAAGAGACTGAGCACACAGAAAAACTCCAACTCCCTCACTTTGGAGGGACTTCCTCTGTTGATGTTCTGAGTTTTCTCCTTACTACTAGGTCAAAAATATGTATTTAGGTTTATATTGTGAATTGTTCATTTTGGCTATTGGCAATTGAGTTGACAAATAAAAGTGACAAATTCAGGGAATCCTAAAGGGATTGATTGAGCCCTTTTGTGAGAGTGAAAGCCAAGAGTCATGACAAGATGTTAATATGGCTAAATCTTCACTCTTTTCTTTTTGGCAACTGGGGTTAAGTGACTTGCCCAGGGTCACACAGCTAATAAGTGTCCAGTGTTTGGTCTGAGGCTGGATTTGAACTCAGGTCCTCCTGACTTCAGGGTCAGTGCTCTGTCCACTGAGCCACCTACCTGCCCCCTAAATCTTCACTCTTAATCTCAGTTTGTTTGACCTCAATTGACACAGAGGTCACAGAGAAAGCACTTATGGGCAATAACAGCTAACTAGCACCTTCTATATTAAGGTTTCCTAAAGTATTTGCATTTTGGCAGGGGACAATGCCTGACCAAAAAGACTGAACCACAGATGGCAGCTTTTAAGACGTTGGCAATAGACCAATACTCTTGGGATTAGGGAGTGGATAGCCTGTGGATAATGGAATCTATCAACTGTGTGCCCAGAGCACTTCCCATATGATGCAATTGGCTAATGATGGGTGGTGATCAGGGAAAGTGAGGAAACAACTTCAATATGTAGGTTTTCTATACCAGAGAGGGAGAGGAATTGCTGTTTTTAAATGGGGCAAGTCAGGGCCCATGTTTCAGACTATTGCCAGAGAGGAGAGAATGATGTAAGGGCCATGTAAACACCAAAACTTCATCTATGATACCCTGTGGTTACTTTGTCCCTAGGTTTGGGAGGAGGATAGTGCTGCTGTGATCCTCTCTGATGGCCATGATTGCAGGCACCTGTGCAGCCTTTGTGCCCACCTTTGCTGGCTATGTCATATTCAGGTTCCTCACTGGCGCTGCACTAGCAGGAAACTGCCTGACTAAGTACCATGGAGGCAGTCACATTCTTTTGGTTACATTCTGGGGAGGAACACAGAAAGACTGAGAAGTTCTGAGCCTGGCCAAGCAGGGAGCAGGCAAGTTTAGGAAAATTGCATTATAAATGTAATAAAGCATAAACATCTGAAAAATTGACTGATTTTTTGATAGTGAATAGAGAGCTAACCTTGAGAGTAGGAAGAATTGGGTAAACTCCTGCCCCTGCCACTTGATAGCAGTGTGACCCTCGGTGAGTCAGAAACCTCTGGGTGGTCTAGGAACAATCTAAAACTATGGGATGCAGAAAAGGTGCCAATGTGCATTGACATAGAGGGTTTTCCCTTCTTGGAATTCCATATACCAAGGAAATCATGGGTTCATTCACCCTCTTCCCTCTTCCTCTCCTTTTCTTCTCTGTTTCCTTGTGTCCTTCTTCCTCTGTTTCCCTGAATTTCAGGCTGTCTCTCTCACCCCTTCTCTCTTCCTCTCTCTCACTCTTCCTCATCTTTTCCCTACACTTCTTTCTCTCTTCCTCCCTGTCTCCCTTTCACATTCCATCCCATTGTCCCTCAATATCTTCTTTCCTTTGCAGTAAAATGCTGTAAGATAGGGACTATGTTTTAAAATGAGTTTTCACTGATGATGTTTTTTTCTTACATTATCATAGATATCCTCAGTGTTCCTTCCTCTCCACCTTCCAGAGATCCATTCCACAAAACAAATAGTATTTTTTAAAGGAGAGGCAGCTAGGTGGCGCTGTAGTGGATCAAGTGCTGGGCCTGGAATTGGGATGATCTGAGTGCAAATATGGCTTCAAAACACTTACTAGCTGTGTAAATCTCTCTCAAGCTCAGTGTTCCTATCTGTAAAATGGAGATAGGAATAGCACCTATCTCACAAGGCTACTGTGAGGATCAAACAAGTGAACTCCTTAAAGTGCTTTGTAAACTTTAAAGCAAGATAGAAATTCTAGAGTCTCATTATCATTATTATGAACAATTGATGAGACTGAAAGCTCCCTGAAGCCTGTGATACCATCTTTCTGGCACATAGTAGGATCTCAATAAGTGTCTGCTGGTGGAATAATTGGTGTATGTGTGCTATCGAGCTGATATAATGTAAGCTCCCTGAAGGTAGAATGTATTCTATCTTTGTCTTTATGCCTACACTGCCCAGCACAGTGTCTGGTACATAGTAGGTTTCATAGCAAATGTTTGTTGAAATACTTACTGTTAAATCCTTGAGTTACAACCAGTTTGAACCCAAGTTCTTGGCAATACTGCCATTCCATTCTCTCTTCATTTCATGAAACCTAACTGTTCATCTTGTTTTACTTTAAGCTTTAGAGTGGATGCCTCCTGAGAGACAGATCCATGTGAGCACTTGTAATATATTTGCCTACTCTTTGGGACAGATCCTTCTGTCTGGATGGGCCTACCTGGTCAGAGAATGGCACTGGCTGCAGTTTTCCACTTCAGTTTCATTGGGGATCATGCTTCTTTTTGCCCCATATGTGGACAGGACAGCAAATAAGTTATCCAATCAGTCAGTCCAGTAGCATTTATTAAGCACCAACTTTGTGCCAGGCCCTAACCTAAGAACTATCAAAGACTCAAAATGGAAAGGCTTCGAGGGAGGAAATAGAAGTTTCTGGGGGAATGTGGGATTGAGAAAGGCTGCTTGGCAAAGCTGCTTAAAAGCCCTTCTAAGTTCTTCTCCTCACTTACCTTGTTTTGTTTTGCTGTGTAATGTAGGATGTTGCCATCAGTCCCTAAAAGGGCTGGTCGTGTCCCTGGGGCCATGGCAGCTGTACCAGGGCCTTTATAACTGGATTTCATTCAGAGCTAAGAATCCAGAAATGCTATTTCCTGTGCCTTGGGCCAGGCCCAGCCCTCCCCCCCCCCAACCCCACACTGAACTTACTCTCTCTAAATGCCTTTAGTAGTAATAGCTGACATTTATACTGAAATTCATGGTTTCCACAGCACTTTTCCATATCTTATTTCACTGGGCTTTCACACCAAGCCTGGGAGGTAGATGCCATTATTATCTCCATTTTGCAGATCAGAAAACTGAACCTGAGGACAGTTAGTCAAAGTTCGTATGGACTCTGTGATCCTCTGGGCATGCTCTATCCCAGCTCCAGAGGGCTGTAAGGAGTCACTGACCAGTGCTCCTAGTGATCCTAACATCCTGGAGCTTCTACATTCCCAGGACAACCTTTGAAGTCTGGCTCTTAGAATCCCTAGTGTTCTTCAAGCTCAGGGCAGGTGCGACTCTCTAAGTGACACCTTTCAGCTGCTGCCACTTCTTTGTGGCTCCCTCCCCACCTCTACCAATAGTGTCATATGTATCTTGAGTCTAGTCTGTATACACTTCTATGTGCACCTGTCACTTTCCCTCATGGAATGCAAGCTCCTTCAGGGCAATGATTGTTAGCAATTGGGTCACTCTTTCCAGTGGCTGGCACATAGTAGGTTTTTTAAAAATGCTTATTGACTGCCTCACTAATTAATTAGAATATCTTGGATCACTGCAAGCTACCTTTCAAGTTCCCTTCATGGGCCTAAGTTTACTTCTAGTCTTGATCATGCTATGTGGGGACATCAGTGTTAGATCACATCCAGTCATTGAAAGACCAAGGTAGGAATGTTAGTAGATCTATCCATGTCCAAAGGAATCTCACACTAGGATTTAGAGCCCTCATGGGAACTAGGAAATGGATTCAACCTCTGAACCATTTTCCTGAGTATGGAACCTACTTGGTTTGGGAACACATTCCATGGGGGAGGGAAGTGGTCTGGAAATTAACCCACTAACCTCTCCACACTGCATCTAGCTCTGGAATAGACCCATTGGGAGCTTTGCTGTGTTTGGGTCCCATCTTCAGGGCTTTTCTTTTCTCTCTTTATTCTATCAGGATCCTCCCAGAATCAACTTGTTAACTAATCTCTCACAACAAGCTCCATGTGGCTGTGAAGACCCTTCAGAAGGTGGCCTGGATAAATGGCCAGAAGGAACAGGGGAGAAAACTCACTCCAGAAGTATGATAGAGGGAAATCCTCACTATATCCGCAACCATGTTCCCAAGAATATAGTCTCACAGGACATTGTTAATTTTATGATCTCTACCTAATCTATTTCAAAAAAGTAATGGCACATGGGTTGTGAAGGTAAAATGCACACCCACACAGAAGGAAAGTTAGTATATAAAGCTAGTATGGAAACTAATTGGCACGGGCAGAGAAAAAATGTTTCAAGGAGTTGGGATGAGCTCCTTCTTCTAGCTGGGCTCTGAACTTAGCTCTGGATTTTTTAGCAGCCAAGGCAGAACATCTGGGGGATGAAGCTGATTTTCTGAGAAGGTAAACATATTGGTATGTCTAGAGAGTTGTTAACCTCTCCCTGGAAATTCAATTCATTTGCAGGCCATTTTAATTCTGAGGTATCTTCATCCCAACTCACAATTCCAAGCCAACTTCTCTTTCCTCTGCCCTCTCTCCTAAACAGGGGGTAATATCCCATATTCAGGAGGACCTTACAACTGTGAAGCCAAAGTCTTCTCTCAGAGCCCTTTTCCAGACCCCAGCAAGATGCAAGATGACATTGTGCATCATGTTTGTGTGGTGAATGAACTTCATTTTTAATCAACTGATAGTGTCCAGAGTATCAAAATAATTTGCCCAAAGTCAGATATACTCACTCTGCAGCTTAGGTTCTGAGAATGCTATCATCCTCAGTCTAGGAGGATGTGAAAGATTGGGGCTCATAAATTTGAGAAAATGGGATGCAGGAGTTGCTCGGGGTGCTGGGATGATTATTTGAATCACTCCCAAAATGAGAACACTTCTTTTTTAAGGCAAAGGAAGCATTCTACTGAACAGAAATGAAAAATAAAACTTCTATCCTCCATAATAAATGGTCCTACTTCCAGGTTTGCCTCTGGATTCTCCTTTGCTGGAATGATTTTGGACTTGCAGAGATTTGGGTTCAGCATTTACTTGGTCCAAGTGCTATTTGCACTCATAGATTTCTCAGCAAGGTCTCTTGCAGCCGTTAGCTTGTCTTATGTGGGAAACCACTTCACCTTCATCTTTTGTGCAGTTTTCTCTGGATGCATGATCATCATTCACATATTTGTGCCTCAAGGTGAGAAAATTTTCATTGAATATAGTGCACTGTGTTTAAAGTATCTAAAATGATCAGATGATGTGATTGTGTTAGGCTCTGAGGCCACAAAGAGAAATGAGAGGCAATGAAATTGTTCTCTCCCAGAGGTGTGGATGTGGGTCAGACTTGATTGGAGGATGGCCAAGCCAATAGTGCTACTGGATTGTAACAGAATATTACTGTGCTGAGAAAAACAATGACTATGAAGGGTACACAAGAACATTTACATGAGCTGATGCAGAGTGAAGTAAGATGAACAAGAAAACCATGGACACAATGAGTACAATGATGTAAGAAGGAATAACTGTAATGATAATGGAATCAGAGAAGCTATGGAATGATAAGGGTCAAAGTTCACCATGAAAAAGAGAGGAAAAGATCCACCTTCCTCCCTTACTGCAAAGGCCAGGGCCTACGGGTGTAGAACACTGCATATGGAGTCTGCCTCAGTTGACAATTTGGCTGCACTCGCTGGAGTGATTTTAATTCACTCTTCTTGTTTTCTTTTGTTGAAAAAAAAAATGCTTCTCTGGGCAGAGGAGAGAGCAGGGTTCTATTTGGCAATGAATAGCATGTAAAAACCAAAGATGTCAGTAGATGAAGTAGATCCTACTCTGCCATGGTTCAATAATCACATGTGTGATTCTGTGTACTGTGCCCACTCCTGCCATACCTCTGTCTGCTCTGTATGCAGCTGAAGGGGGAGGAGGATTTCTAAAGAAAGGGCTACCTGTAGTGCTCAAGCGCAGCTCACAAGCAGAGGGATTAGCTGCAACTCTTTAAAGAATGTACAGGGAGGCAGTTGATTTGGTAATTGAATGTGCAGTGATCACTGAGGAGTGCAGGGGAAACTGCTTTCTAAATTGAGCAGTAAATAAAATAAAATAAAATAAAATAAAGAGTCAATGATAAGTGAATTGTGAAGAGTTACAGGTAGTTGCTTTAGCTTGAAAAACTCCCTGTCCTGAACGCAAGTGAATGAGGTTCCAAGTGAAGACCAGAGAGTCAGAAGCACCTGCTGAGTTTAAATTCACTGCTGATCTACCCTTTGTTTGTCCTCAGATATGGCTGCCCTTAGGTTGACACTCAATGTGTTTGGAAAAGGAACCTTGGCTGCTTTATTTTAATGTCTTCATCTCTACACACTGGAACTCTACCCAACTGAAATCAGGTAAGAATATATGGAAAATATGACCAGAACATCCAAGGTCAATGATGGTAAAATGTTCTTATTCAGGATTCAGGCAGGTGTAGATGTGCTGGGTCATTGGGTTGAAAACACAACCCATGTATATTCAATTCAATTCAATTGAACCATTACTTACTAGTTAACTGCTCTTTTGGCGCTCAGAATAGAAAGGCAAAAAGAAAACCATCCTGTCCTCAAGGAACTTCCATTCTATTGACTTTGCATCAAATGTGAATATTCAAAGAATGAATATAAAATGATGACATCAAATGGTTCCACAAACATCTCTGTATTGTGTGGTTCTCATACCCATTTAGTCTGCCATATTTGGCTAAACAGGAACAATAACATGATTGACAGAAGGAAAAGGCTTATGGATCAGTCTGAAGGATGTTTGTCTGTGTTACATTGGATTGGAGGCACGAGACAGCCTGTTCATTTTGCACCGGAGGCATATTAACTTGCTAGTCATTAGCTGCTTTTGTCCAAATCTTTGCTAGATCAGTCATTGATGTGATCTTCTCCAGCTACAAAAATGGAGATCTTTGATGGAGAAATGTAAAGTTTCTGAGGAACAATGAAGAAAATATATCTTAAATATCATGTTGTGGGAGAGGACATATATTGGGGTGGAGAGGTCAGAGGAAGGAAAGAAGACACTGAAAGGGAAAAGTAAGGGACAATAAGGAAGGAGCAAACCCTTCCAGCCTTCTGTCCATGGTGCTGATTTTTCCACTCTTATCAACGGTATTATTCAGGCATTTACAAGTTTGGTCATATCTCTATATCCACTGGAGCCACTTCCTCTAGACCTTATTAACTCACTCACAAGTTCAACCACCAGTCCTTTCAAATCCCTTGCTGCCAAATCTATTATTCTACCAAACGCTTTTCTCCACAGTCTGACTTTCAATGGTAAAAGAGAACCACACAGGGCACCCTAACACAAAGTTGTCTTCCTACTATGTCAGAGGGCTAGCAAGGTGCAGTCACAGAAACACTGGCTCTGGAATAAGAGGATGTGGATTCAAATCCTGCCTACCTTTGATACTAACTACATGTGTAACATTGGGAAACTCACTTCTTTGTGCCATAGTTTGCTCATTTGTACAATGAGAAGAATTTTGGACTAGATGGTGTTAGGACTCTTCAGACTATAGATTTATGATTTTGTGACATGTTTTGTCCACAACAGCATAATAACCTCTCTGTGCTATATTCAGGAAAACATGCCAGGGCCCCTGTAGGTTCCCCAGGAAAACAAGGGTTCTATAGTGAATGTGGCCAAAAGACCTTGGGGACTGTGAAAAGGACTTAACGCCATAAAAGATTTGGCTCAATTTCACGGGACAACCTTTTGTGCAACATTTAGATAGAAGCCACAATTTAAGGTTATTAGTTTATATAATGCTTTCCTGGAGATTTTTTGAGCCTAGAGACCAAGTTCATGGGCCTGTGGTAAGAGAATGATGATGAGGATGGGCAGTTAGACAAACCTGATATTTCCTGACAAATGAGAACCAAGAATTACAGGCCTTGGGACTTCCATGAAGGGGTCTGCATTAGCACTTCATGTTTGACTCCTGTCGGTGGGAGGGTGTTGTAATGCTGAGAGTATGACCTCCATTGAACTCCTCCTGTGGGAATGTTCTAGGGCAGTTTGCTTCTCCTTCCTGTTAGTAAAAGAGCAAATGTTTGTCCCATTCGATTCCGGGTTTTTTTGGACCTACTATAGTGGTTAAAAATTAAAATGAATTTGATGGATCCAGGGAAATTGTGACTCCACATATTCTTTAGCAAACTGTCAAAGAAAATAACCTTCTCTTGCATTATTATCAGATCTTTTGGAGACTTATATACTCATATACGTACATGCTTTAAGTTACATAGGAAAGTATCTATGTATGTGTGCATGTATCAGCAGATGCTATGGAGAGTCCAAACCACTTTAGGCCCAAAAACTCTGTGAGAAGGACAAGAGCAAAAACTTATGAGGGATAAAATTAATCCAAGAGATTAGGTCAAACTCCTCTGTAGGATACAGGACAAGAGACATCAGGGTGCATCAAAGTTCCTCTGGATCTTGATAGAACAAGATGTAGCCCATTATTTTGAGGTTTGCCAGTGGTACAGAATTTATTAATGCCAATGCTGGAACCAGCAGCTTTTGGCTCTGGGATAAATGATCTGCTCCCCCTCATCTCTCAGTTCTCAGTCACAGTTCTGGGGGGCAGTCCTAGGGTGAGGAGGAGTGCTGGCATGGTGGAGCTTGTTGTGGCAGTGGAGAGGAAACACCTCGCCCCTTATGATAGCACCTTGGAAGAACTGAAAATTTACAGGTCCCTAGAAGTAGCTCTGAAAACAGCTGTACAAACCCCCGAAGCTTGGGACAGTACATTCTTCACATCGGAAGCAAACTCTTACCTTAACAAAGAGTTAAGCACACTTCATAAGTTAATTACTGAGATCTATCCATTAAACTTCCACTCTGTTATGGGAAAGGCACTGAACAAGGTGTGAGAGGCAGGGGAAAAGCAGAGCAGTCCCCGCTCTCAGGTCACATATTCTAACTTTTGTTCCAATTTTGTTCACTTACAAACAGAAGGGAATGAGTGTTGGGATTTTAGCTGCACGCCTTGGTGCACTGATGACTTCATTGTCTTCCTCATTGGCAGCTGTAGCCCTATTCTGTAACCTCTATTGTTTGGAATTGTGCCCATCCTTTCTGCCATTGCTGTCTCCTTCCTCATTGAGACTCATGGCCTCCTACTGCTGGAGACCATCCAAGGGACAGAAAACAGGTCAGTTCCTGACTCTCTTCAGTGAAAAAGTATTAACATTACAGGAGATCTTTAGTGACTTTGAGGTGTTTCATTCCCCTGGGCTCAGAGTATGTAACAGTGCCAGGGTGAATACATTGGGGAGTTTAAGAGTTATCATGACAAACCCAAGGTCCATAACTCAGTCCTCAAATGTCTTCTTCCTACCCACTGTTAAAATAAGACAAACAATATATACATTGTATTGTGCCAAAGTGACAATTACTGGTAATCAAAATACTTGGAGATACCTAGGAGAATTTTTTTTTAATAGATATGCCATGTATGGTTCAGTTCAATTATCTCAAGAAGATTTTCTTCATTTTAATTTATTTTAACAAATACCATCAAGCACCTACCATGTGCAACATAGAGCAAGTAGGTGGCAAAGTAGAGTACTGAGGCCAAAGTTATGAAAACTCGTCTTTCTGAGTTCAGTTTTGGCCTTAAATACTTACTAGCTCTGTGACCCTGGGCAAGTCATCGACCTCTGTCTCCATTCCTCATTTGTAAAATGAGCTGGTGAAGGAAGTGGTGAAACACTCCAGTATCTTTGCAAAGAAAACCCCAAATGGGGACACAAAGAGTTGGATGTGACTGAAATGACTGAACAACAAATATGCAAGGTAAAGTCTTAGATGGTGGGAATACAAAGAAGGTACTGACCATATCTTGTTCTTTAGACTATTATGTCACTGGACAAAGCACAAGTATGAAAACAATTGTGTTAAAAAAAGATGAGGTCCAGGCAAAAACTGATGGAAAAGCATAGGTGGGAAAGCTGACAAACATGTGAGAAGCCACCGAAGACTTCATGGAGGAAGGATGGCTTGTGTGCCCTCCACACAGATGAGAAAATCATTCTGCTTATGCTAAAGCAATGAGAACCTTTTTTCAACATTGGCTGTTCTTTCTTTCAGCTCCCCCAATATATAGGGCCAAGAAGATGAGTTAAAACTCTCCTTCCCCACCGTCACTTCAAGACCATGCAAACATTACTTACCAAGTGCTCCCTTGGGGATTAATATCATCCTGCCATCAATCAATGGTCATGCCATCCTGTCCTCATTCTTATTGCTATCAATTCCTGTACTCCATATCACCATGAGAGCCATCTCCACGAATTCCCTCCTTTCTAAAAATGCATTCCCTACTGAACTCACAATCTTCTCATTCACCTCCACACTTGCCTTAATCCTTGGAGACTTCAATATTGACAATCATAGCACTCTGAACATTCTCCATTTGTCAATTTCCTCACCTCCTATGACTTTTATCCCTACTCAAGCTCAGCTACCTATAGTGGCTGCTACATCTTAGACCTCAACATCATACAAATAGTTTCACCCATAGGATCTTGACCTCTGAACTTCCACTCTGATTCTACCCATTGCTATCCTCCCTCTCCTACTTCCTATGTCCTCCCAAGCTGGTTTTCATCCTCACCAGGACTTGTAGTCCAATAAAACATCTCTCCTTCCTGTCCCTCACCCCTCTTCTTGCCTCTTGTTCTATCTTTAAGAGTCTTGACTCTATAATCAGTTCAGTTTGGTGTTCTTCTCCCTCTTTCAAGTTGCCTCTCTTTCTAGGTGCCAGGCTCCATCACATACCCTCTTGTCTTTCACTTCTCATGCCAACCACATCACCTTTCACTTCAACTCCCATGAATACTGCTACAACCTACCCCAAAGAGTAGCTATACAGACTTGATCTGCAGTCCCCCAGTCAGGAGGAATCCACTCCTTGCACAAATGCCCATCACCCTTTGGGTCAGCTCCAGGAGCAAGGAATGTTTTGTGGAATTTGCTTCTTTGCACTTTTCACCCTTTGCTCCTAGTCTACCCCATGGGGTTCAACAGAACAATGCCAATCCCTCTTGTGTGTGACAGTCCTTCAAATACTTAAAGACATCTGTCCTGTTTCCTCTAGCAAAGAGGCAACTGGTGATGGAGTAGACAGAGCCCTGGGCCTGGAGACAGGGCAACCTGAGTTTAGATCTACCCTCTGACACTTACCCATGTGAAGAACATTGGGAAAGTCACTTTACCTCCTTGGGCCTCAGTTTCCTCAACTTTATAAAGATGGACTGGTCCAGATGCCTCTTGAGGTTCTTTTTGGCTTTAAATCCATGGCTCAGTGTCCGTGCAGTTACTGTCCTTTGGATACATATCAATGTCCTTCCCAAAATGTGATATGAACTGAGCACAATCCTTCAGAGGTGAACTGATCAGGGGAGGGGACATCCGGTGGGATTTTCACCTTCATAGGTGATGTGGACATCTATTTACTCCCTTGGTGGCTCCCAAGGTACAGTGTGTGTGGGTGCTCACTCTGATCTGTTCTCTCATTGTCAACTTCCCTGAGAAGCATTACTCCTACTCACTTGCACTCTCATTATCTACAGGTCCTAGGGGTAACCTCATAGTGGAAGAATACACTGCCCTTATTCACCCCTTCAGCCCTTGAGATGTTCTTTTATTTACATAATCAGTTAAATACACTGATGACGTTTGTAGACTAGAGACTTAATCATTTACTTCACAATAAAACAAAAGACATAATGACAACATTACAGTTATTGCCATATTAAACATAGGAATTGTAACTATTCATATAATTATAGAGGAATCATATATAAATATAATTATACAGGAAACAAATACAGGAAATATTAAAAAATTATCATTCACATGTGAACCTGGGTCACATTCTCCCAACCATGCAATCATTTTCTGGGGGGGAGAGTGGGCACACGCTTAGAGACACCATGGGGGTAAACCAAGCGTAATAAACTTTCATAGTTTTTCCTCGTCCTGAGATCTGTGCATAGAAATCTCTTTGTGGATGGAGCCTCCGCATGCAGCAAATGCTTCTTCTGCCATGCTCAGTTGGCCTAGGATATGCTTGACTGACCCTTCACTAATTCCAATGACGCAGCCAACCTGGTTGATCTGCTCTGCCACTTCTCTGATTCTCTGCTGTGAAGCTGTCCCTCTGTTTACTTGTACATATTCTTCAAGAGAAACTCTAGTAACCATCATTTTTCAACCTCAAACTTAGAGGATTCATTTCTGAAATCTGTCCTTTCCCCCTCGCTTTCTCTTCTCTTTCTGGCTTCAGACACTGGGAACTATCTGGAAAAGACCTCTTTAAATAAAGATTTATAACCATATTCTCATCTTCTACGAACAGTTAAATTTACATATGTCACTTGACATAGAACCATTCTAGTGTCTGTATCATTCCATTACGCAGTTTGCCACAAACACTCCTGTTTCAGAACTCTGAGTCTCTCCCTCAGAACTCATCTTCAGAGTAGTGAACCATCAAAGCAGAATTAACTAACAGAAAACTCCTCCATATGAGAAGGCAGTACCTTAAAAGGACAGGACCTTGCGGAGATATGAACTCCATCTCCTCTGTGTACATATTTTTCCCACACCCTCCAAAACCACCCTTGATAGAATGTCATTTCATTGAAGGCAGGGCTCTGGCAATTTTAATCTTGGTCTTCACAGTGACTTGCACATAGTAAGAGTTTAATAACTGCTAGATAAGCTGATTGTATTGATTTACCCAGATTTATTTTAAGATTTATCATCCTCAGCCCAGGTTTCTGTGGAAAACAAAATGTCTTTCCCCCTATATTCCAGAGTCATTTCTTCCAACTTGAACAAGATGTCTGAGAGCAGAGTTGCTTTGTCTCTGTGTTTCTCCTTGACCAGGGTGAAGAGGGCACAGTCTCTGAAAGGAAGTGCCAGTCCAAATGTACAGGAGAGACCAGATTTACTTATCCCTGAAATTCCAGAAGCTGAGAGGACAGTATAATGCTCTCTTGTGGGCCCTAAACCATACTTCTAAGCAACTCCAATGTCTGGACACAGTTTCGTTATTTTTTCTTATTGTGAAGTGAGATCTACCTTTTTGGGTTTAGAGTGGACTCTAGCTGCTGGGAGAACGGAACGAGGTGGCCTGATAGAACTTCCCTGCAATTCAATTCATGAAATAAAGTCTTTATTAAGCATCACATTTTAAAAAGAAAACAATAAACAATGAGAAGAAATGCAATTTTCCCCTTTGACTGTGTAGTGAAGTGTAGCCCTTTGTGAGCGAGTTCACCGCTGTGAGAACAGCCCCAAGATTATTATGTCTGGTCTGTATGAGTTACCTTACCAGGCAGGTGCACCGGACACAGAGTAAGTCTATTTGCCAAAAGGAGCCAATCAAGAACTTGTAGTGAGCCCAGTTCTTGAGCCTTTGCTGGTGTTTGCTGGCTGACCTTGGTGAGCTGTGCACCTCAAATTGGTCAAAACCAGTTTGCCATCAACCCTTCCTGCAAAACATCCTGTCTTCCGTATCTCACCTGTTCCTGGGAAAGGCTGTCCAGTTTTTACCCTAATCCCTCCCTAAACTCTCCTTTGTGGTTTTCAAGATGAAGTTGCCCCTGCCTCTTCTAGGCTGTGCACTCTGTATTTTTTTTTTTTTACTAGGGTGCTTCAGCAGTAGTGCCTGATTTTCTTCCCAATAAAACTTTTCTGCTTTCAACTCAGCTTGGATGCCTTTGCATTTGGACAGGAGGGCTTCTCCTGGTTGACATTTCTGATGTCAGAAGTGGGATTCATCATGGTGAGGGGCTTGCTTGTGACCTCTGGAGGGGTGATCTAAGAGCTTTGGCGCCAGCTCAGACCCTTTGATGTCCAGCCTGCCAAAAATTATTACTATCTTTGATTTTTACATCACTGTCATTTCCAAATCTACCCCAACCCAGATAACTACTCCATATACTGACCAAGAAAAGAGAAAGGTGAGGGGGGA
>NW_020951147.1:5522885-5619879 GCF_900497805.2 Vombatus ursinus
CAACTAGATTGGGTCATACAGACACAGCACCTCTCACAGTCACCACCTCTGCAAAGGTGAGAGGGGTGCACTGGCTCGTTTCTTCTCTGGGGCTGAGTTTTGTCACTATTTTTGACCCAGCTGTTTCCTTTGACTTTGTTATATTCATGTGAATTGCTGTGCTAGGTCTGCTTACTTCCCCTTGTTATCAGTTTACCTCAATTTTCAAATGCTTCTCTGTATTCTTTTTCTTTTTTACACAAATTCATCCACCTCTATGACATAAAAGCCGATTTTCCTTTTAAGTGTGATGAATACAACATGCAATTTTCAGAGCCCCCAAGGCTGCTTGATTGCTCACAAGGTAACTCTACTTCTTTTATTGAGATGGAGGCTTATCATTTGCCCTGCTACTGCCTAATATCACAGGATACGACCTAAAGCTGAGAGGGACCTCAGGTGCCATCAAGTATACCCTCTTATAGTACAGAAGGGGAAACTGAAGCCTTGTGAGGTTAACTTCAGGCCTTACCATCTTCACTGACTCTGCATCTTTGAGTTCACTGGCACTGTCGTCTGACGTATGAAAGATCCCAAAGAACTGTTGGCACTTGTCATCTATCTTGTTGACCTACCCTTAAGACCTGTGGTCCTTTCATTGCATCTGCTCTCCAGCTGAACATACTCTCCTTGAGAGTGAGAGTTGTCTTGATTTTTCTGCCCTCATTTCTACCATTTATAGGAGTCCTTGGCACTCAGTAAGCACTTAAAAAGTGTTTTTTTCATTCACTCATTCATTCACATATTCCTCTTCTTTGAACTATATGCTTAAAACAAAGAGCAATGGGTGTTAGACTTGGTATGATACTTACACAACACTTTGAAAGTGGCAGAGGCTACCTCAGGAGATGATGAGTTCTTCTTCCTTAAAGATCTTCCAAACAGGCTGTATGATGACTTATTGGCAATGATGTGAGGGACTATATTGGTCAATGTCAAGCTCTACTACATGGCATCTGAGGCCCTGTGAAGCTCTTGGGCTGTGCAATTGTAAAATTCTGTTTCTGTAGTTAGATCAAATGATGACAGGTGGAAAGCCTAAGGGCTACACTGGCACCCGGTGAATGTTGAAAGACCTACAGATGGCCTCCAATGCATTGCATAGATCCTTCATTGAGATTTTGTGGAAGGAGATGGATAAGTGTATGTCTGAATGAAGTGTATAAGGGGTGAAGGGATGACTGGGAGCTGCCCCACGTGAAGAGCTCAGGGAGCTGTTGAAAGACCTGAATGATTGAAGCATTTCATGACCTTTTTGCTTAGCATAAAAAAACTGGGCTCCCACACTTTCTTAATTATTTAGAAGTTTGACCTGAGCATTAAATAGTAAGGTTAATATTGACTAAGGTGAAGAGATGGGGTGAGGTGTCTGGTATGTCTGGATGTCTGGATATGGTGATGGGATGTAAGAGGAAAGAGGGATAGCTGGCCTGGTGAATTCATGGGGAAAGTAGAGGGCAAACTTCCTCAAGGAGGCCAACTCAACTGAACTAAAAAATGTACCAATCCTCAGTTGTTTCGTTTTGTTTCCATATCCCAGCCCCATCTGTGCCAATGCCTGGCATAGCCCATAGTAAACTCTTTATGAATACTTATTGAATTGATTTAAATTGAGGACCAAAAAACTCAACAGGCAATCAAAAAAATCCTGGCCATTTGGGGCACAGTGTTACCCCAAGTTGTGCTCCGTCCTATGGGGTTCATGGGTCCCAGTGATTACAGTGATTGTAGACAAAGCAGACAATGGTGGGAAGTGGCCTTTTCATGGTAACACAAGCAAGTCTGAATGCTCCACTTTCCCCCATCAGTGCCACTCTGTAACTGTGCTCTCCTTAGTGTAAGAAGAACTATTCTTTTTGGGTCCAGGACAGCTGGGATCCTGGGGAGTGGGGTGAGCCAAGGGAATTAGGAATTTGGATAGGATTTAATCACACCCTTGAATTAGGTGGAAACCCAGGTTGTGCTCTGAGTATGTGTGATCATTAGTGAATATAGGTGGAATGCTGCCCTGTAAAGTAGGTTAGAGATACAATACTTTTTCAGGGATTGGGGATGGAAATGAGGTGGCTGCTGATGCCTCTGCCAAATCTGACGTTCTATGAACATTTGAGAAGTTTGAGGAAAGAGCCAATTGTCACTGTGGAGAGCAATTGGGAATTATGCCCAAAGGGCTATAAAACTGTGCATATCTAGGTTTTTTCAGAAATGAGCCTGCTTCTCACTTTTTATACCACAATTGTATTCCACTACATTCATTTACCACAACTTGTTCAGCCATTCCCTCAATGATGGGCATCCCCTCAATTTCGAATTTTTGGCCACCACAAACAGAGCTGCTATAAATATTTATGTACATGTGGGTCATTTCCCATTTTTTTATAATCTCTTTGGGATAACAGACCAAGTCATGGTATTGCAGTATGCTTTCAGAAAAGCCTCAAACAACTCATATGAACTCATGCAAAATGATGTGAGCAGAATCAGGAGAAGAGTGTACACACATTGTAACAGCAATATTATACAATAATCAACTGTGAATGACTGAGTTTTCTCAGTGGTACAAAGACCCAAGAGAATTCTGTAGGACTTATGATGAAAAATACTATCCATCTCCAGAGATAATGGAATCTGAGTGCACATCCAAGCATACTAGTTTTTTTTTTTTACTTTTCTTGTTTTTCTTTTTTTGGGGGGGGGATCTGTATTATCTTTCATAACATGACCAATATGGAAATTAAAAAGGAAAAGAAAAGAAAAAGAGCCAATCATGTCAGGCCTTCTACTGACCTTAGTAACCTTCAGGAGGATGCTGCCCTCCACAAAGAGCCCTCCCATCTAGGCTGTCCTCAGGTCCAAGCCTCAGCTAGTCAGTTGCATTTGGATTCTGAAGCTGCCATGGAGGATTAATGAACCTGAGACTTGGCTCAGGGTCCTGGAGCTTGGCCAGGAGAATGGATGCCCTCAGCTGTTCCCCATCCCAGCCATCTTCCAGAAAGGTAGAATTAACTCCTGTCCGGTTCCAGATATAGCAGTGTCAGCTCAACACGGGCACACACACACATACACACACACTCACAGAGTGAAGTTCTGTAGTACATTGTACTAAACCAACAGCATGGAGGAATGGACATCTGAGAAGTTTGAAGGATTTGAAGAAATACTGTGCCCCTATTGATGTTGTGTAGATCACAGAATCCCATAGGGATTTCTAGAGCCTCTGATAGTAATGCCTATTCTATGGAGGCAGCCTGGATTGGGGAAGAGCCCAGGGCTTAGAAATTGAAACAATCCACCAATCACCTCCTGAAAGAGATTCTCAAAGAAAAACCCCTAGAAATATTATAGCCAAATTTCACAGTTACCAGGTCAAGGAGAAAATATTGCAAGCAGCCAGAAAGAAACAATTTAAGTGTTGTGGAAATAATCAGGATAACACAGGATTTAGCAGCTTCTACATTAAGGGACTGGAGGGCTTGGAATATGATATTCCAAAGGTCAAAAGAACTAGGATTACAACCAAGAATCACCTACCTAGCAAAACTGAGTATAATCCTTCAGGGGAAAAAATGAACATTCATTGAAATAGAGAACTTTCAAGCATTCAGGCATTCTTGATGAAAAGATCAGAGCTGAATAGAACATTTGACTTCCAAATACAAAACTCAAGAGAAGTATGAAAAAGTAAACAGGAAAGAAAAATCATAAGGAACTTATTAAAGTTGAACTGTTTACATTCCGACATGGAAAGATGATATTTGTAATTCATGAGACCTTTCTCAGTATTAGGGTAGTAGGAGGGAATATACTTAGATAGAGGGTACAGTTGCATATGAAGGAATGATATCTAAAAAATAAAATTAAGGGGCAAAAGAGGATTGTACAGGGAGGAGGAGAAAGAGAGGTAGAATGGGGTAAATTATCTCACATACAAGGGGGAAGAAAAAGCTTTTACTGTGGATGGCAAGAGGTGAGATGTAAGAGGGAATGAATGAATCTTACTCTCATTGGATTTGGCTTAAGGAGGGAATAGCATACAAACTCAATTGGGTATGGAAATCCATCTTACCCTACAGGAAAATAGGGGGGAAGGGGATAAGAGGGGGGATGATAGAAGGGAGGGCAGATTGGGGGAGGGGGTAATAAGAAACAAACACTTTTGAGGAGGGGCAGGGTCAAAGGAGAGAATAGAATAAATGGGGTGTGGAATAGGATGAAGGAAAATATAGTTAGTTTTTCACAACATGACTACTATAGAAGTGTTTTGCATAACTATACATGTATAACCTGTATCGAGGTGCTTGCCTTCTCTATGAGGGTGGGTGGGCAGGGTGAAATGGAGAGAATTTGGAATCCAAAATTTTAAAAACAAAAGTTAAAATTTTTTTTTACATGGAACTGTGGAATAAGATATACAGGCAATGGGGTATAGAAATCTACCCTGCCCTACAGGAAAATAGAAGGAGGAGGAGATAAGAGAAAGGAGGAGGTGATAGAAGGGAGGGCAGATTAGGGGAAAGGGTATTCAGAATGCAAGTTGTCTTGGGGTATGGGAAGGGGAGAGATGGGGAGAAAATTTGGAGCTGAAGATCTTGTGAAAGTGAATGTTGAAAAAGAAAAATAAATTAATTAATTAAAAAAAAAGGAAAAAAAAGAAGGAAGTAACTGTTGATACCAAGCAGATTTGCATGAATATAATTAGGGTCCTTTGGGCTCCACCATGTCCCAGAATAACTTTGTTTCAGTGTCTTCTACTGTAGGTTCAGACCTAATGGGGACCTTTGGTAAATAAACTGTGTCATTCAGTCACCACTGTTCCAAGATTTTAAGGGATGAGCTGGTTACATGAAGGACAGAGCCACAGAGGATTCCGGCACAACGCCCCGTCAAGCAGATCAGGTCAACACTGCACCTCTGTCTTCCAGATTGTCTTGCTTCCTTTCCTGGCATGAACTGAGGGTTTAGTGCTCTTCCTCATGGCCACTGAACCAAGTCAGCAAAAAAAATTGCTCAGTAAATGTTTATTCACTGACATAAACTTCTTGAGTGAGGCAATTCTGGGAACTAAGTAAACCACACTGACTCTATCTTGTGACTTAATTCTGGAGATACCTCAGTTCCCATTCTATTCAACTATGAATCCAGTCTAATTTCTGTTTTGTGAGAAAACTTTATTGCATTGTTTGAACCTAGCCCTGGGTGGGTAAGAATCTGGACCACCACTACCTGTTGCTTGGAGACCCCTTAATTTAGGACCTAGGTTATGCTGACCAGAAACCCAGTCAGATCGGAAAATAGATGCAAAGAGTTTTCTCACAATTATACATCTCAAACAACCCTTATGTTGATCTGAAAACTGGCCCTGTACTGGTCAATCATTTACTGTTTCCATGGTCAGACACTTGGCTCTTTTTCTGATTTCAGGGAATTGCACTTGTTTGCTCTCCCTGTCCCAACTCAAAAAGCCCCCAATTTTTCCTCCAATTAGAAATCTGATTTCCTAATTTTGATTCCTTATTAATTGTTTTCTTGTAATTAATTGGTCTTATTTTACTAATTGCTTTTAATTCACAAAAAGTCTGTGCATCCCTGTATTGGGGGTGCAATACCAAGCTTAGGAGGTTTGGCCCCAACTGAATATGCAATTAGCATGTATTGCTTAATAAATATGATCAGAAGTTTGAATTCTTGTTTCTTCAGATATTTCAGATTTCACCTGCCACATGAGTCACCAGATTGTCACACCATCTCAGGGCAGTAGCCAAGGATTTTTGAGTGTAAATTCACTCATGTGAGTGAATGATGATCACGTGATCACAGAATCTCTAAGCTGGGAGGTAGTTCAGAAGACAGCTAGTCCCTCACAGATGTGCACAGGAGTCCCCCTCCTGTGTTTATCCAGCATCCCACACAGAGGAAAGTGTAGGCACAAAGACGAAATACTGTGCTCAGCTTTGTCCTTTGCAGGAGACACAATTCTTACTGAGGTCTTGTCACTCATGACTCTTCTATGCATAGACTAGAGTGTAGTCTGGTCCTGCCCTGCCTGGTGCCTCCTACCTGTACCACAAAGCCATCTCTGTCTTCTTTCTAGTTCTACCCCTACTCCTGATTCAGGATGATCCCTTTGGCCAGCAGAGAAGTAATTTGGCTTTTGGGTCCTGACATTTGTCTCTTAAGGAATCAGTCTCATCACACATATATGTCTTACTCCTCTTTGTTTCATTGTTTGAGACTCAAGACATATTCTTCCACAAAATAAGTTGATGAAGGATGTCCCTTGTCCCAATTGTGCTGTCCTGTTGCCTAAACAATGTGTAGTTCTTGGTCATAAATATCTGTACCTTGAACAGACCCTGCCTATGTACAGAGCTTGGCTCAGTTGAGCAGAATGAAGGAATGGGCTATAGGTTGTGTGTTAGAACTGGAAAAGCCCTCAGAGGCCATCTCACCCAACTGCCCACTCATTATATAGATGAGGAAACTGAGGCCCAGAGAGGTTAATTGACCTTGCTCAAGGTCACACAGGTAGCAAATGCCAGAACCAGAATTTGCATCCAGGTCCTCCAACACCAGAACCAACACACTTTCCACTGTATGACTCCATAAGTCACTGATCACTACTGTTTCAGAGAACTTAAGGAAAATAACCAACAGGTTGGGTAGTCCTCCTATATTCATGACAAGACTCAAGCCTACACTGGCCTGAGACCACGGTGACACACTGGTAAATTTAATGGGTGGGTTTTGATGCACTGTTGGGCAAAATGACCACACACTTGAGCTCACAGAGTGACTGTCCCATCAGTCAGTAAGTCGAATGGCATTTATTAAGCACTACTATGGGCCAGGCCGTAGCCTAGGTACTGTCAAAGACTCAAAATGGAAAGGCTTAGAGGAGGGCAAATAGAAGTTTCTGGAGGAATGTGGCATTGAGAAAGGCTGCTTGGCAAAGCTGCTCCAAAGCCCTCCTAAGTCCTCCTCACTTACCTTGTCCTCTACAGGGAAGTTTCTTCTGTATAATGTAGGATGCTGCCATCACTCCCCAAGAAGGCTGTTCATGTCCCTACAGCCATGACAGCTCCCCCAGGGCCTTCTATCAAAACCAACTGGATTTCATCCATAGCTAAGAGTCCAGAAATGCTGTTTCCTCTGCCCTGGGCCAGGCCCAGCACACACCCCCACTGAACTTACTCTCTCCAATTACCTTAAGTAATAATAACTGGTACTTATACAGAACTTTATGGTTCCCAAAGCTTTTTCCATATCTTATCTCACTGGGCTTTCACACCAAGCCTGGGAGGTAGATGCCATTATTATTTCCATTTTGCAGATGAGGAAACTGAACCTGAGGACAGTTAGTCAAAGTTCATGTGGACTCTGTGATCCTCTGGACATGCTGGGCACCAGCTCCAGAGGGCAGTAAGGAGTCACTGACCAGTACCCTCAGTGATCCCAAGGCTCTGGATCTGCTACATTCCTGGGACAACCTTGAAGTCTGACTCTTAGAACCCCTAGTCTTCTTCAAGCTCAGGGCAAGTACCACCCTCTCAGTGACACCTTTCAGCTTCTGCCAATAAATAGTCTTGACATACTCCTTTCCCAATCTTAAACCCATCAGTTGTTCCATATTTGGTTCTACTGTTGATTTTTTTGTTTGTTTTTTATTTCACTCATTCATCTATCTATCTATCTATCTATCTATCTATCTATCTATCTGTCTATCTGTCTATCTATCTATTCATTTATTTATGCTCTATCCACTGTGCCACCTAGCTGCCCCTTGGCTGCCCCCTCTACTGTTGATTCTTGGCCTGCATACAGGTTCCTCAGGATATATGTAAGATGACCTGGTACTCCCATAGCTTTGAGGACTTACCACATTTTGTTGTGATCCACACACTCAATGACTTTAATGCAGTCAACGCAGCAGAAGATCTTTTTCTGGTACTCCCTTGCTTTTTCCATAATTCAGTGAATGTTGGCAATTTGGTCTCCAGTTCCTCTGCCTCTTCAAAAACCAGCCTGCTCTTCTGGTAATTCATACATATTGCTGAAGTCTAGCTTGTAGAATCTTAAGCATAACCTTGCTGACCTGTGAAATGAGTCCAATTGTTGGTAATTTGAGCCTTCTTTGGAATTGCCCTTCTTTAGAATAGGGACTTAGACTGATCTTTTCCAAACCCGTAGACACTGTTGAATTTGCCAAATTTGCTGGCATATTGAGTGCAGCATTTTAACAGTACCCTCTTTTAGGGTTTTAAATGGAACAGCTGGAATTCTGCCACCTCTACTAGCCTTATTATTAGCAATGTTTCCTAAGGCTTGACTTTATTCTCCAGGATGACTTCCTCTGGATAAGTAATCAGAACATCATGATTATCAGTGATGTTAAGATAGTTCTTGTATAGCTCTTTTGCATATTTTTGCCACATCTTCTTGATCTCTTCTGCTTCTTTTAAATCTCTCCCATTTTTGCCTTTTATCATGCCCATTTTTGCATGAAAGTTTCCCTTACTATCGCTAATATTTACTAAAGTGGTACAACGAGAAGCATTTTGGGCAGCTAGGTGGAGTGGACCTGGAGTGTTGGACCTGGAACCAGGAAGACCTGAGTTCAAATCCAGCCTCAGACACTTACTAGCTATTCAACCCTGGGTAAGTCACTGGACCCGGATTGCCTTGGTTTCCGCATCTATAAAATGAGCTGGAGAAGTAATGATAATCCATTCCAGTATATTTGCCAGGAAAACCCCAAATGGAATAAGGAAGAGTCAGACAGGACTGAAACTACTCAACAACAAAAACAATGAGAACACTTGAAACCATATATAGTTCTCCAGTGTCCCTTCTGCTACCTCAAACATATATAATATACTCTTTGTATCCAGTACTTATTGAGTCCAGGAGCGAGTGGGCTCAAGCTTAGAGAACACATGTGGGAATGGAGACTCTCAAAGCTTCTGGTTGCCAGAAGTCATTTTAACCTATTCTTAGGGTGCTCAAGAAGTTGTTCTTGAGTTTGATGTAGTCTCTTTGCTTGGTTTCTTGTTGAGTTGGGAATTCAAGAAGGTGATGTGTGTAGTGGCGTGAGGGTGAGGGTCATTGCAGAGGAGAAGGAGTTGACTGGCTCCAGAGAAAACTGCTGCTGTGACTGCGCCCCTAGCCATAGTTAGATAAATTGCCTCTTTCCATTCTCAAGTTTTGAAAAATGGTGAGAGCTCTTATATGGAGTCCATGCATCTCTTTGGAGCTTATTGTGGTATATGCTGTAATATGCTTGTCTGACCCCAATTTGTGCTCAACTATTTTTTAGGTCTCCTAGCAGCTTTTTTCAAACAGGGGATCCTTATTCCCCTATCAAGAAGCATTTATTAAGTGCCTACTATGTGCCATGCACTCTACTAGGCATTGGGTATACAAAGAAGAAAAGTAAATAGTCCCTGCTCTTGAGGAGCTTACAGTCTCCTGGTCAGAGCTAACAAGTACACCAATAAGGAAATTTAAAAAAAAATCAGTATCACTGGAATTTGTTGCTTTTGTTCAGTCATTTTCAGTCTTATCCAATTCTCCATGACCCTTTCTTGGGGTTTTCTTGGCAAAAATATTACATTGGCTTATCATTTCCTTCTCTATATCATTTTGTAGATGAGGAAACTGAGGCAAATGAGGTTAAGTGACTTGCCCAGAGACACACAACTATCAAGTATCTGTGACCAGATTTGAACTTAAGAAGATGAATCTTCCTGACTCAAGGCACAGCACTCTATCTATTGTGCCTTAAAAACTAGAGCTATTACTGTCTCTATTTTGGTCCCTAGAAAGCTAGATATCACAGGGTGTGGAGTCAGAGGACTTGGGTTCCAACCCCACCTCTATTGCTCACCAGCTCTGTGACATTAGTGAAATAACTGAAACTCCAGGTGCCTCAGTTTCCATTTATGAAAAATGAAAGGATTGGGATAGATGACCTCTGTCTTCTCTTCGAGCTCTAGATTCATGTCTCCATGTTCCATTGCACACAGGAACAGAGCCAATGACATTATGAGATGGTCAGATGTTAGGGTAGGCTCATGACAGCACGAGATTGTCTTAGCTTGAATTTGCTTGATGGTTATGTACAGGGCGTGGCATTTTAACAGTCAGCATGGTATGCTACCATGGCAATATCTCTGTCAGGAGAGTTGGTATGAAAATTGGTCCCCTCATTCCCCTCTCCCCAAGGTCCTTCACCATAAATATTTAAGCCAATGCCTTCCTCTGCTCTCTGTCTTAAATAAGGGGTAATGTCCCATATTCAGGAGGATCTTACAACTGTGAATCCAAGCTCTTCTCTCAGAGATCTTGTCCAGACACCAGGATGATGCAAGACCACATTTTGTGTCACGTTTGGGTGGTGAGTGAGCTTCATTTTTAATCGACTGATAGAAATAGAGTATCAGAACATTTCACCAAGAGTCATATATAATCACTCTCTAGCGTAAGTCCTGAGAATGCTTTCATTCTGAATATAGGAGAATCTGAGAGACAGAGGATCAGAAATCTGATAAAATGGCACATATGGGATGCTGAGGTTATTATTTGAATTATTCCAAAAAGAAGAACACTTCTTTTTTAAGGCAAAAGAAGCATTTCATTGGCCAGAAATGAAAAATGAAACTTCTACACCCTATAATAAATAGTTTACTCCCAGGCTTGCAGACAGATGCTCCCATTGTGTGATAATGTCACACATGCAGAAATTCGGGTTCAACATTTACTTGGTCCAAGTGCTTTTTGCTCTCATGGGTTTCCCAGCAAGGCTGGTGGCAGCCATTAGTATGCCTCATCGGGGAAACTGCTTCACCTTCATATTCTGTGCAGTTCTGGATACAGATCATCATTGGCATATTTGTGCCTCCAGATGAGAAACTTACTGCATGATGCATATGGTATCTGAAACGAGTAGGTGATGTGATTGTGTTAGGCTCTGGGATGGCGAAGATGAAATGAGAGGTGATGAAACTGTTCTCTTCCAGACATCTGGATGTGGGCTAGGCTTTATCGGAGGATGGCCAAGCCAATAGCGGTGCAGGATTGTAACAGCATATTACTGTGCTGAAAGAACCAATGAATATGAAGGGCACATGAGAACATTTGCATGAACTGATGCAGAATGAAATAAGACGAGCAAGAAAACCATGGACACAAGTACAATGATGTCAGTAAATATTTAAGTGCCTACTATGTGCCAGGTAGTGTATAAGATGCTAGGGAAAAAAGAAAGGCGAAAGTCAGCCCCAAATCTTGAGGAGCTCACGGTCTAAAGAACTATGTACAAGCAAGCTATGTACAGTATAAATTGGAAATAATCAACAGAGAGAAGACACTAAAATGAAGGGGGATCAGGGAAGGCTTTCTGTGAGACTTGATGGAGGTTTGAGAGAAATGAGGGGAGCCAAGAGGCAGATGAGGAGGGAGAAAGTTCCTGGCATGGAAGATAAGGAAAATGCCTGGAATAGGGGGTGAAGTGTCTTGTGCTAGGAAGGGCAAGGAGGCCTGGGTTAGATAAAGAGTTTTACATGCCAAACAAAGCATTTTATATATGATCTATTGATTTAGGCTACTAAGAAAGGAAAAGATTGCAGATGAAAACCAGTGTGTTATCTACTGATCAGATACATTCCAAAAAGCAGTGGAATTTGTAGGTAGCTTTAGAATATGGCATGGAATGGGAGTAGAATGTGAGTGTGATGGTAATGAGGGATCAGGTAATGGCAGATATGTTACAATGGTTGGGACATGACATAATGAGAGCAAAGACTAATGTGTAGCTGTGTGAATAGAGAGAAAAGAATATATATATATATACACACATATATGTGTATATGTGCATGTGTGTTTATCTATACATATATATACCAAATAGGTTGGTATCTCTATCTATCAATGTATCTGTCTATGATGTTGTAGAGGTGGAAATGACAATATTTGTTCACTGATTGTATATGGGAGTAAGGGATAGTAAGGAGGTGAGAATAGTACCTAGGTTGTAAAACTGAGTGACTGAAGTAGATGCCCTTCTTGGAAATGGTGAAGTTCCAAAATGAGCTGAGCTTTGGGAAGAAAGGTAATGAGTAATTTTTTTGGTGATATTCAGTTTGAGATGACTACACAACATCTAGTTTGAAATGAGCAGTAGGCTATTGGTGATGGGTCTAGAGCTCAAGAGAGAGGCTTGGGTTGGATTTACACATCTGAGAGCCATCTACTTACAGAACATAATTAAGTCCATGAAAGTTGACTAAGTCAGTGAGTGAGGTAGAGGTGAGAGAGAGAAGATAAGGGGGTCAAGGACAGAGTCTTGGTGGACACGAGCAATTAGAGGAAATTTTGAGAAAGATTAGAACTGTGGAAAGACCATCAGATTTGGCAATTAAGAGTTCACTGGGAATGTTATTGGTTATTATACTGTTATTATATTGGTTATTATACCAGTATTGGTATTATACTGGTAATTATACTGTTATACAATATTGGTTTATTATACTGTATTTATACTATAATATTATAATTGGTTATTATAACAATGTATATAACATTGTTAATGCTGGGGGAAACAGTTTCACTATTGTGTGAGATGTTCTTATTAGAGAAAGAAGTGAATCTTTCATCTGAGAAGGTGGGAGCAAGGGAAATGGGGAAGGTTTGAGGAGAGAGAAGAAGATTTGAAACAGACTCTGTGAAGAGTGGGAGAGTGAATCAATGAGGAAAAAGTAGAAGGATTGTCTCACTGTAATAAAGGTGCATTTGAAGTTCAATAACATGAGTGTGTAGTAGTTACAGTCTGCATGATTCTTTATCTTCTTAGAGAAGCACAGGACCCAGCCTTACACAAATGTGGGAAATATTCCTGGATTGGGGATTGGCAAGACAGGATTAATGATTTTTGTTGTCCAATTGTTTTCAATAATGTCTTCCTCTGTGTGATCTCATTTGGGGTTTACTTGGCAAAGATACCAAGTGGCTTACCATTTCCTTCTCCATCTCATTTTCCAGATGAGGAAACTGAGGCAAACAGTTTTAAATAAGTTGTCCAGGGTCAAAGAGGTAGTAAGTGTTTGAGGTCAGATTTGAATTCAGGAAGATAAATGTTCTTGACTCCAGGCCCAGTGTTCTATCCACTGTACCACCCAGCTGTCCCATGATTAGTGATAGTGACAGTGATTAATGATAAGAGAGCAAGAGCCAATAACAAGACACTGCAGAGTTTCCCCATTGAAGTGTAGGGTCAAGATGGGAGGGGGGAAAGTGAAGGCATTAGAGGGGTGATGGCCTGAGAAAGTGCTGAGCAGAGGGATGGAATGGAGGCCATGTAGATGACAAAGGAAGGGATGAGAAGTGAGATCCAGGAAGAGACTGAATGATAAGAGGTTACAACAGACAGAAGAATGGCAGCATTTTTAAAGTCTAGAAATCTTTCCCATCCGCCCTTAGTGCTAGTGCCTTCTTTCTGTTGATTATTATTATTTTTGTTTGTTTTTTTTTCATTTGGATAGGCAATGGGGTTAAGTCACTTGCCCAAGGTCACACAGCTAGTAAGTGTTATGTGTCTGAGGCCAGATTTGAACTCAGGTCCTCCTGAATCCAGGGCGGGTACTCTATCCACTGTGCCACCTAGCTGCCCCCTCTCTGTTGATTATTTCCAGTTTACCCTTTTTCAGTTCCTGTTTGCACAGAGATGTTCTTATTGTTTCCCCCTATTAGAATGTGAGCTCCTTGGGAGCAAGGACTGTCTTTCACCATTCTTTATAACCACAATGCTTCACACCATGCCTCTCACATAGTAGGCACTTAATAAATGCTTATTGACTTGACTTAACTTGATCAAGGAATGGAAATGCTTGTCGTTAATGGTGAGCTCATGGGAGTGACCATGGCTGTGTGATTCTGTGTGGCTGAGGTGGAAATAAGAAGGGTTTCACTGGATTTAAAAGTAGTATGGAATTTGTTGGAAGGTACAGTGTTCAGATATGGTGATGTGTGCTAGCATATGGGCAGGACTGGGGGAGAAGAGCAGGTCTATGAAGAAGATACTGGAAGAGACCTTAGAACTTTCTAGTCAAAACCCTTCATTTTACAAATGAAGAAACTGAGTCCCAGGGAGAATAAATGACTTGTCCAAGGGCAGAGAGGCGAGAAGTAGCACTACTGGGGTTAGACTAAAGATGCTTTCCCCAAAGTGGAGTGTGGTGCCCCTAATTAAGGTTCTTCCGTATATCTTCCAAGGAGCTATAAGGTCCAAGAGGCTGTTTTGTCTGTCCACAATGCTTCCTACCTTGCTTTGTATTTCCACCTGTTATTGGAAGACAGGACTGGCTTTCCCAGAGGGAGAACACTTTGCCAAGATCTACGGGCGTATCCTGAGGTACTGAGTAAGGTCTCAGAGGGTACCCTGCACCACAAATCCAAGGGGATTTTTACTTCTTTTCATTGTTTATTAGACCCATTTTGATGAATGATGCTTAACTATCAAGACTTTATTCCATGTACTAAATTTCAGGGAAGATCTACCAGGTCACCTTGTTCCATCCTCTCAGCAGCCAGAGAGTGCACTCTCAATCCAGAGAAGGTAGATCTCACTTCAGAACAAGAAAAAATAATGCAGCCAGGTCCAGACATTGGAGGCCCTTGGAAATATAGTTGAGGGCCCACAAGAAAGCATTAAACCGTGCTCTCAGCTTGTGGCATTTCAGGGATAAGCAAGGCTGGTCTCGCCTGCACATCTTGACTGGCATCTCCTGTCAGAGATTGTGCCCTCTTCAACCTGATCAAGGAAAAGCACAGAAACAAAACAACTCTGCTATTAAACATCAAAAGCAAAGTTTGTCCCAGCTGGAGAAAGGACTCTAAAATCTTGGGTAAGGGACATTTTCATTTGCAAAGAAACCTGAGCTGAGAACGGTGAGTCTTAAAATATATCTGGGTAAGTCAAAACCATCAGTTTATCCGGGTGTTATTAAGCACCTACTATGTGCAAGGCACTTTGAACTCCAAGGTAAAAATTGCCAGAAGCCTGCCTTCAAAGAGGTGGCATTCTATCAAGGGTGGCATTGGAGGGTGTGGGAAAAAGATGTACACAGAGAAGTTTGAGTTCATATCTGTACAAGATCCTGCCCTTTTAAGGTACTGCCTTCTCATATGGAGGAGTTTTCTGTTAGTTAATTCTGCTTTGATGGTTCACTTGTCTGAAGATGAGTTCTGAAGGAGAGACTCAGAGTTCTGAGATAGAAGTGTTTGTGGCAAACTTTGTGCACTGGAATGATACAGACACTAGAGCAGTTCTATGAGAAGGCACAAATATAAATTTGACTGGTCAGAGACAGAAGATGAGAATACGGTTATTAATCTTAAGTTAAAGGATGGTCATAGCCACATAGTGCCCAGTGTTTGAACCCAGAAAGAGGAGGAAAAGAGAGCGAGAAAGGACAGATTTCAGATGTGAATCCTCTAAGTTTGAGGCTGGAAGTGATGGATAATAGAGTTGCTCTTGAGGAGTATGTCCAAGTGAGCAGAGAGGGAGCTTTACAGCAGAGAATCAGAAAAGTGGCAGAGCAGATCAGTTAGGCTGGCTGAGATACCGCAGTCAGCGAAGTGTCGGTTGAGCATAGCCTGGACGAATGAAGCATGGCAGAGCAAGCATCAGCTGCAGAAAGAGGCTCTGTCCATAAAAGCATTTCTATGCCCAGGTCTCAGGATAAGAAGAGGATATGAAAGTGTATTACAGTTGCAGAGTTGTGGGTTACCTCCAGGACATGGGTTTTCTTTTCACGTGTGCCTCCTTGGCAGCTGTCTCTAGGTGTGTGCCCACTCTCCTCCATAGGAAATGTGTAGACAGTTACGAGAAAGTGACTCAAGGTTATGTGTGGATGGTGATGTATTTATAATTCCTGTATTTGTTTTAATATGGGAATAACTGTGATGTTATTATGTCTTTTGCCTGATTTTGAAGTAAATGATTAAGTCTCAAGTCTACAAATATCACCAGTGTATTTAGCTAGCTATATAAACAAAAATGCATTGGTGGAGTCTCAGGGAGGGCAGCCAGGTGGTCCAGTGCGTAGAGCACTGTGTTCAAAATCAGGAAGACTCATCTACATGAGTTGAAATCAGGCATCTGACACTTACTAGCTGTGTGATCATGGACAAGTTATTTAACCCTGTTAGCCTCAGTTCCTCATTTGAAAAATGAGGTGGAGAATGACTGGAGAACCACTCCAGAACCCTTGCCAAGAAAGCCCCAAATGGTGTCACATAGAGTTGGACAGGACTGAAAGGATTCAACAAATAAAAAAAAGAATCAATGGCTGAAGTTGGTGGATAAGGTCAGAGTATTCCTCCATCACAAGCTGACCACTAAGATCTGGAGGGAATCTGAGGGTAACTGAATAGCGGTGATCCTTCTCTACTTGACAATGAGAGAACAGATCAGAGTGAGCACACACACACACACACAAACACACACACACACACAAACACAAACTCTGCCCTCCAAGGGAATAAATAGATGTCCACACCACTTATGGAGGTGAAAATAGTTTCAGAAACCCCCTGTCCCAATTACTCTGAAATATTGTGCTCAGTTCTGGGCATCATATTTTGTATTGATAAGCATCCAGAGGATAGTGACTGAATGGATATAGGACCATGGATTTAGAGCCTAGAGGAATCTCAGAGGCATCTGGACTCAGCCCCTCTTTATTAAGATGAGGAAACTGAGGCCCAGGAAGGTAAAGTGATTTGCCAAATCTCCCCCACATGTGGAAGTGTCAGAGGCCAGATCTGAACTCAGGTTGTCTTGTCTCCAGGCCCAGTGCCCTGTCCGCCACACTACTAGCTGCCTCTCACTAGAGGAAACAGGACAGGTGTCTTCTAGTATCTGAACGGCTGTCATGTGGAAGAGGGTTTAGCATTGTTCTGCTGAGTCCTATGGGGCAGGCCAGGAGCAAAGGGTGAAAACTGCAAAGAGTCAAATTCCACAGAATCTTCTTGGCTCCTGGAGCTGATCCAAAGTCCAATGGGCATTTGTGGGGAGGAATGGATTCCTCCTGACTGGAATTCTGCAGACCAAGTCTGCATGGCCACTCTTTGGGTAGGTTGTAGGGGGAATTCTTGGGAGTAGAAGTGAAGGGTGGTGTGGTGGGCATGAATAGTGGAAATACAGGAATGAAAGTGAAGGGTGTTACTTCTTAGGAAAGGCAACTTTAGACAGGGAGAAGAATGCCAAATTGAACTGATTATTGAGCCAAGACTGTTAAAGATTGAATATGAAGCAAAGAGAGGGGTGAGGGACTGGGAGGAGAGAGAAGTTTTATTGGACTACAAGTCTGGTAAGGATGAAAACCAGCTTAGGAGGCCATAGGAAATAGGAGAGAGAAGAGAGCAATAGGGAGAATCAGAGTGGAATTTCAGAGGTCAAGATGTGCAACAATTTTGGTGAGGTTGAGGTCTAGGATGTGGCCACCACTACAGGTAGCTGAGGTTGAGTGGGGATAGAAGTCATAGGAATTAAGGAAATGGACAAATGGAGAGTGTCCAGAGTGCTATGATTGTCTATATTGAAGTCCCCAAGGATGAAGGCAAGCGTGCAGGTGAATGTGAGATTGTGAGTGAGGGAGAGAATGCATTTGTAAACTAGGGAACCCATGGAGAGCACTCTCATGGTAATCTGGAGTACAGGAGATGATAGCGACAAGAGTGTGGAGAGGATGGCATGACCATTGACTGATGACACGGTGATATTAATTTCCAAGTAGGAGAGCTTGCTAAGTAATGTTGGCATGGTCTTGAAGTGATGGTGTGGAGGGAATGTTTGAACCCTTCTTCTTTGCCCCTTGTATTGGGGGAACTGAGAGAAAATGCAGCAAGCCTTGAAACGAGGCACTCATTGCTTTAGCATAAGCAGAATGATTTTCTCATCTATGTGGAGAGCAGACAAACCATGCTTCCTCCACGAAGTCTTTGGTTACTCTTCGCGTGCATGTCTGCTTTCCCATCTAAACTTTTCCATCAGTCTTTGCCTGAACCTCTTCTCTTCAATATAGTTATTTTCTTACTTGTACTTTCCCCAACTAGACAATAATCTAAAGAACAGGATATGTTTTGTGGCTTCTTTCTCTTCCCACCATCTAAGACTTTACCTTGAAGACATTTTTTCAGTTCTTTCAGTTATGTCTGAGTCTTCTTGTGCCCATTTGGAGTTTTCCTGGCATAGGTACTGGAATGGTTTGCCACGTCATTCTCCAGATCATTTTACAGATGAGGAACTGAGACAGACAAGGTTAAAAGATTTGCCCTGGTCACACAGCTAAAGCCAAATCTGAACTCAGGAAGATGAGTCTTCCTGACTCAGGCCCAGTACTCTATGCCCTTTGCCACCAACCTGCCCTACATTGCACATGGTAGGTACTTCATAGGTATTTGTTAAACTAAATTGAAATTAAGAGAATTTTAATGAGATAATTGAAATGAACTCTATATGTTATATCTATAAGAAACTGACTCAGGTATCTCCAAGTATTTTGATTCCCAGTAATAGTCACTTTAATACAATTCAATGTATTCTATTGGTTTTCTTATGTTGATGACAAGAAGAGATTTATGTGCTGAGTTATGGAACTTGGGTTTGTCATGATAGCTGTGAAATTATCCAATGCATTTCCCCGACTATTGTTACATATTGAGACCAGGGTAAAGTGGAGCCTGAAAGACACCCTGGATCTTCTTTATTGTAACCTTTCCACTGATAGGAGTCAGGAACCGACCTGTTCTCTGTCTCTTGGATGGTCTCCAACAGTGGGAGGCCATGGGTCTCAATCAGGAAGGAGACAGCAATGGCAGAAAGGATAGGCACTACTCCAAACAACAGAGGCTGCAGAACAGGGATATAGCTGCCAATGATGAAGACAAGGGTAGCAAACGTTGCACAGAAGGATGAATTTAAACCACCAACACTCATTCCCTTCTGCCTTTGAGTGAAAACAATTGGGAAGAAAGTTAGAATATAAGCAACCTGAGGGCAGAGATTGCTTTGCTTTTCGCTGTCTCCCTCTCACCTAGCTCAGTGCCTTTCTGAGAATAAGGTGGAATTTTATTGTAAAGGTCTCAGTAATTACTAATGTCTCAATAATTCCTTAAGGTGCTTGTACAGCTGAGAGGTGAGGTGGAGCGGGTCAGTCATCCCAGAGCCAAAAGCTGCTTGCTGGAGCTTTGGCATTAATAAATTCTGTACCACTAGGAAATCTCAACAGAATGGACTACATCTTGTTCTATCAAGATCCAGAGGATCTTTGAGCCAACTTCCTGCCTCTTGTCCTGTAACCTTCTGAGGTGTTTGACCCAAAGTAATCTCCAGGATTAATTTTGTCCCTCATAACATTTTTTATCTTGTCCCTCTCACAGAGTTCTTGGGCCCAAAGTGGTTTAAACTCTCACTAGAGTCTGCTCACACACGCACACATACATACTTTCATATATACATAGACACAAACACAGCAGATGACTTTTTCTTTTATTTTTATTTGGACAGTTTACTCAAGAATATGTGAACGGTCAGAACTGCCCTGGAGCCTTTAAAGTCTTTTTAAATTTTTAAGCACCACATTAGGAACGACAAATAAACCTTGTATTGTGTTGAGTCGAATATAAGTTTGCTTTTTTACTAAGAGGAAGGAGAAGCAATGTGCTCTACAACATCCCCACAGGAGGGGCTCGATGAAGGCCATACTATCAGCATTATAACACCCTCTCACCAATGGGAGTCAAGCAGGAAGTCCTGATGTGAATGCCCTCACAGATGTCCCAAGGCCTGCACTTCTTGGTTCCCATTTGTCAGAGAATATTAAGCTTATCTTACTTCCCATCCTCCTCCTCCTCCTCTTGCCCCAGGCCCATGAGCTTGGTTTCTAGGCTTGAAAAATCTCCAGTAAGGCATTGTATGAACTAATGACCTTAAACCGAGGCTTCTATCTCAATGTCGTTGTACAAAAGGTTGTTCTGTGAAATTAAGCCAAATCTTTATGGTTAGGTGATTTTCACAGCTCCCAAGCCCTTTTGGCCACACTCACTATGAAACCCTTGTATTCCTGGGAAACCAACAGAGGCCCTGGCATATTTTGAATATAGCAGAGAGCAATTATTATGTTCTTGTACAGAAAACATGTTACAAAATCATAACCTTTCAGTTTGAAGAGTCCTAACACCATCTAGTTAGGTATTCTTCTCATCGTACAAATGAGCAAACTGTGTCACAGAGAAGTGACTGACCCAATGTCACAAATAGAGTTAGCATCAAAGGCAGGTAAAATTTGAACTCAGGTCCTCTTATTCCAGAGCCAGTGACTGCACCTTGCTGTCTATAGCCCTCTGACATATTAGGATGACAATTTGGCATTAGGGTACCCGGGGTGGTTCTCTTTTACCATTGTGATCAGGGAGGTGTTAACCTCAATGAGAGAGAAGGTCAGACTGTGGAGAGAAGTGTTTGGTAGAATCATGGATTTGGCAGCCAGGGGTTTGAAAGGATAGGTGGCTGCACTGTGAGTGAGTTAATAAAGTCTAGAAGAATTCGCTCCAGTGGATATTGAGATATGACAAAACTTGTGAATTCCCGAATGATACTGCTAATAAAGAGGATGAATGATCAGGATATTGGACAGAGGGCTAGAAGAATTTGCTCTTTGCTTCTTGCCCCTTACTTTTCCCTCCCTGGGTCTTCTTTCCTTCCTCTGACCTTCCCTACCCCAATATATGTCATCTCCCACATCATCGTATTTAAAACAGATTTCCTTTGCTGTTCTTACATTTCCCCTTCCAACACCTCCACTTTGTAGCTGAAGAAGAACACATCAGTGGCTGACCCATCAAAGAGCTGGACAAAAAACAGCGAAATACCAGGAAGTTAATATGCCTCCAAGGCAAAATAAACAGGCTTTTTGGTGACTCCAATCCAGTGCACCACAGGCAAGCATCCTTCAGACTGACTCATAAGCCTTTCCTTCTGTGAATCGCTTTATTGTTCTTTTTTAGCCAAATATGGCAAGCCAGTTGGGTATGAGAATCACACAATAGAAAGATGTGTGTTAAATCATTTGATGTTCTCATTATATATCCATTTTTTGATTATTCACCTTTGATGCAAAGTCAATAGAAGGAAATTTCTTTGAGAACAGAATACTTTTATTTTTGGTTTTCTATTCCCAGTACCAAGCACAGTATCTTGCTGAGAGTAGCCAATTAGTAAGTAATTGTTCATTTGAATTGAGTTGAATATACGTGGGCTCTGTGTTTTCTACCCAATGACCACTCAGTAGATCTATACCTGTCTGAATCTTTGATAGGAACGTTTTAGCATCATTGATGTTGGATGTCTGGTCACATTTTCCTTAAATTCTTACTTGATTTCAGTTGGGTAGAGTTCCAATGTGCAGAGTTGAAGACATAAAAACATAGCAGCCAAGCTTCCCTTTCCAAGTACACTGAGTGTCAGCCTCAGGGCAGCCAAATCTGAAGACAAACAGACGATCAGCAGTTTATTTAAGCTCAGCAGGTGCTTCTGACTCTCTGGTCTTTATTTGGAACCTCATTCTTTTATATTCAGGACATTCAGGCTATGACAACTTCTTGTAGCTCTTTTCAATTCACTTATCATTGACTCTTTATTTTCATTTTATTTCCTGTTCAGTTTAGAAATCAGAGTTTCATACACTTCCCTCAGTGATCACTGCACATTCAGTTACCAAATCAACTGCCTCCCTGTACATTCTTTAAAGAGTTGCAGCTGGGCCCTCTGCTTGTGAGCCTCACTAGAAGGGTAGAGGCAGCCCTTTCTTTAGAAATCCTCCTCCCCCTCCAGCTGCATACAGAGCAGACAGAGGTATGGTAGGGGTAGGCACAGTACTCAGAATCACACATGTGATTGTTGAACCATGGCAGAGGAGGACCCACTTCCTCTACTGACATCTTTGGTTTTTACATGCTATCCATTGCCAAATGGAACCCTCCTCCCTCCTCTACCCAGACAGTATTTATTTCAACAACAACAACAACAACAAAAACCAAAAAGAGTGAGATAAAATCAGTTCAGTGAGTGCATCCAAATTGGCAACTGGGGCTGATCCCACATGCAGTGTTGTATGCCCGTAGGCCCCCGCCTTTGCAGTAAGAAAGGAAGGTGCATCTTTTGCTCTCTTTTCCACGGTGAGGTTTGATCCTTATAATTCCATAGCTTCCCTGGTTCCATTATCATTACAGTTATTCCTTCTAACATCATTGTGCTCATTGTGTCCATGGTTTTCTTGTTCATCTTCACTCTGTATCAGCTCATGTAAATGTTCTCATGTACCCTTCATAGTCATTGTTTCTCTCAGCACAGTAATATTCTGTTACAATCCAGTAGCGCTATTGGCTTGGCCATCCTCCAATTAAGTCTGACCCACATCCACACCTCTGGGAGAGAACAGTTTCATTGTCTCTCATTTCATCTTTGTGGCCCCAGAGCCTAACACAATCACATCATATAATCATTTCAGATACTTTAAACATAGTGCAGTATATTCAACGAACAACTTTTCACCTTGAGACACAATTATACGAATGATGATCACGCATCCAGAGAAAACTGCACAGAAGATGAAGGTGAAGCGGTTTCCCAGATAAGACAAGTTAACGACTGCAAGACACCTTGCTGGGAAATCTATGAGTGCAAATAGCACTTGGATCAAATAAATGCTGAACCCAAATCTCTGCAAGTCCAAAATCATTCCAGTAAAGGAGAATCCAGAGACAAACCTGGAAGTAGGACCATTTATTATAGAGCATAGAAATTTTATTTTTCATTTCTGTTTAATGAAATGCCTCTTTTACCTTAGAAAGGAAATATTCTCATTCTTGGAGTAATTCAATAATAATCTTAGTAGCCCAAGCAACCCCTGCATCCTTTTTTCTTAAATTTCTGAACTCCAATTGTTAGGGATGATAGCATTCTCAGGACCTCAGCTGCAGAGTGAGTGTAGGTGACTCTGGTTGAATTATTTTGATACTCTGAATGCTATCAGTTATTTAAAAATAAAGTTCACTCACCACCCAAACATGACACGCAATGTCATCTTGCGTATTGCTGGGGTCTGGAAAAGGTCTCTGAGATAAGACCTTGCCTTCACAGTTGTAAAGTCTTCCTGAATGTGGGACATTACCCCATGTTTAGGAGAGATGACAGAGGAAGGGGAAGTCAGCTTAAACACATGGGTTCTAGGATCTTGAGGAGAGGGGAATGAAAGGACAATTTTTATACCTTCCCAACAGTGATTCTACCATGGTAGGGAATCATGCTAACAGCCAGAATGCCAAGCCCTGCACATAACCAACAGACACAGTTGAGCTTTACCTGTCCCAGGCTGTCATTAGCCTATCCTGCCATCTGACCATCCCATAATGTCATTTGCCCTCCTTCTGTGTGCAGTGGAACATAGGGGCATGAATCCAGATCTGGAAGACACCACTGAGGCCAGCTATCCCAATCTTCTTATTGTATACAGGTTAAAAAGAAGGTAACTGAATCTTAAATTACTTGACTAATGTCCCAGAGATGGTGAGTGTCAGAAGTGAGGTTTGAGCCCAAGTCCTTTGACTCTGGACCCTAGCTGCTTAGGTACTTCAACAGAGAGAGAGAGAGACAAAGGCAAACAGAAATAGATACCCTTCCATTTCCCTTCTGAGTCTTTGACAGTCCTTAAGCTAAGGCCTGGCCCATAGTAGGTGCTTAATAAATGCTACTTGATTAACTGACTGATTGGAAAGTTTATTTGTTGTCCTGTCCACATGCAGGGCAAAAAGAAGGGTGATCCCAAAGGAGACTGAAGTGGAAAACTGCAGCCAGTGCCAGTCTCTGACCAGGTAGGCCCATCCAGACATGAGGATCCGTCCCAAAGACAACGTGTACATATTACAAATGTTCACATGGATTCGTCTCTCAGGAAGCGTCCACTCTAAAGCTTAAGGGAAAAACAAGATGGACAATTAGGCTTCACGAAACGTGGAGAAGATGGAATAGCAGGATAGCCAAGAACTTGGGGTTCAGACTGGTTGTAAGTCAAGTATTCAACAGTAAATATTTCAAGAAATATTTGCTATGAAACCTACTATGTGCCAGGCACTGTGCTGGGCAGTGGAGGCACAAAGACAAAGAAAGAACATATTCTGCCCTCAAGGAGCTTACATTCAACCAGCTGCATAGCACACATACATCAATTATGCCATCAGCAGACGACCACGTGGCAGGCAGATGGTATCACTGGCCTGGAGGAGATTTTATTGTCATCAGTTCTTCATCATCATCATAAGACTCTCTAGAATTTTTAATCATGCTTTAATGTTTACAAAGCACTTTAAGGTGTTCACTTGTTTGATCTTCAGAATAACCCTGTGAGGTAGAAACTATTCCTATCACCGTTTTAGGAATGAGAACATTGAGACTGAGAGAGATTCAGTGGGTTGCCCAGGGTCACACAGCTAGTAAGTGTCTGAGGCCAGATTCCCACTCAGATCATCCCGATTCCAGGACTAGCACTCTATCCGCTGCAGCGCCACCTAGCCATCTCTCCTTTAAAAAATGCTATTTGTTATGTGGAAAGGATCTCTGGGAGGGGGAGAAGAAGGGACACTGAGGATATCTATAATAAAGTAAGAAACAAAAAGTATCAACAAAAACTCATTTGAAAATACAGTCTCTGTCTTCAGGAAATTACATTGTACTGAGGAGATAAGAAGATGGCGAGGGACAGGGGGATATAAAGAGAAAGGGAGACAGTTAAGGGGGAGAGATTGAGAAGGAGAGAGAGTTGGGAAGGGGAGGGAGAAAGAGAGAAGAAGTGGAGGGAGAACATGAGGAAGAGGAAAAGGGGTGAGAGAAACAGCCTGAAATTCAGGGAGGGAGAGGAGGAGGGACAGAGTGAATTGGAAAGGAAAAGGAGAGGAAGCGGGAGAAGGAGGGGGACAAGTCTGTGATTTCCTCGGTACAGGGAATACCAAGGAAGGAAGACTCCCTGTGTCAATGCACATGGGTAACTTTTCTGCATCCCATAGTTTTAGATTATTTGCTAGACCACCCAGAGGCTTCTGACATGCCCAGGATCACACAGCTATCAAGTGTCACAGGCAGAATACCCTAGTTCTTCCTACCCTCAAGGCCAGTTCTCTACTCACTATCAAGAAATCAGTGAATTTTTCGATAGATGTTTACTCTTGTGATACCCCTATTACATTTATAATGTGATTGCCTAAACTTGCCCACTCACTGCTTGGCCAGGCTCGGAACCTCTCAGTCTTTCTGTGTTCCTCCCCAGCGTGTAACCACAAGGATGTGACTGCCTCCGTGGCACTTACTCAGGCAGTTTCTGGTGAGGATGATGCCTGCTAGGGCAGCACCAGTGAGGAATCTGAATATGACATAGCCAGTGAAGGTGGGCACAAAGGCTTCACAGGTGCCCACAGTCATGGTCATCAGGCAGGACCACAGCAGCACTGTGCTCCTCCTGAACCTAAGGACAGAATAACCAAATGGTATCACAGACAATGTTTTGGCATTTGCCTGGGCCTTACATCATTCTCTCCTCTCTGGCAGTAGTCTGAAACATGGGCCCTGACTTGCCCCATTTGAAAATAGCAGTTCTTCTCCCTCTCTGGCATAGAAAATCTAAATACTGAGGTTGTCTCCTCACTTTTCCGATCACCATCCATCATTAGCCAATTGCATCATATGAGAGGTGCTCTGGACACACAGCTGGCAGATTCCATTGTCCCCAGGCTGTCCACCACACTCTTTACCCCTCCCCAAGCAGAGTATTGGTCTATTGCTGCTGTCTTAAAAACTGAGTTCCAAGATTTGGCCTCTTTGGTCAGGCACTGTCCCCTGCCACAATGCAAGTACTTTAGGAAATCTTAATATAGAAAGCCCTTCTTAGCCCTTATTTTGCCCATCTGTGCTTTCTCTGTGACTTCTGTGTCAACTGAGGTCAAACAAACTGAGGTTAAGAGTAAAGATTTAGCCATATCAACATCTTGTCATGGAGGCAAGATTTGTGGAGGAGCCAAGATGGCAGAATAAAAGCAGTGACTTGCTTGAGCTCCCCCCAAACCCCTCCAAATACCTGTAAAAATGGCTCTAAACAAATTCTAAAGCAGCAGAACCCACAAAAAGACAGAGTGAAACAAATTTCCAGCCAGAGACAGCCTGGATGGTTAATCCAGGTATAATGCACTGGGCGGGGAGAGGAGCACAGTTCAGCGTAGGCGCCCAGGCTGCAGCAAACCTGGAGCAGTCCTCAGAGGACTGAAACACAGGCAGCTGTGGCAGTTTTCAGACTTCTCAACCCATGAAGGCCAAAGACAACTTAGAAGGTCAGTGGGAAAAGTCTGTTTCTGCGGTGCTGAGCGAGAAGCACAGTGGGGTTCCAGCCCCATTCCCCGAGCTCGGGGTGGTGGCTGCCTCCTGAGCTTCTGGTCCACAGACTGAGGGGTAATTGAGTGGCTGATCAGGGGGGATTTCAGGGATCTCTCTGTTGGTGTAGGATTCTCTTGCTTTGCCTGTGCTTGGATCTGAGTCATAGTTCTGGGTGGTGGTCCTGGGGCCAGGAGGAACACTGGCGTGGTGGAGCATGTAGTGACAGAGGAGAAAGAATTCTCCTCCCAGTTCCAAGACAGAAAAGAGTGTTTATGGTCACTCATAGACCAGAGCACAGGCCAGGAAAGGAATAAACACCTTGCCCTTGATCATACCATCTTGGAAGAACTGAAAATTAACAGGTCCCTAGAAGTATCTCTGAAAACAGCTGCACAAAACCCCTGAAGCTTGGGACAGTACATTCTCCACACTGGAAACAGTCCCCTACCTTAACGAAGAGTTATAACTCAAGTAATTGGCTGGGATCATGAGCAAGCAGCACAAAAAGAGTCAGACTATATTATCTTACTTTGGTAACAAAGAAGATCAAAACACAACCAGAAGAAGACAACGAAGCCAAAGCTCCTACATCCCAGGAATGAACAGCAGTACAATCTGTAGGACCTGGAAGTTCCCCATTCCTCCAATGGTTCCAAGTACCTCCGAGAACCCCATCCTGCCTCCTCCCAGCCTCTGCCAACAGTGGCTTCCCTGCCCTCAGTGATTAGTTTTGGCATCTTGGACTGACTGCCTCCTAGCCCCAGTCACTTGGGCATTTGGCATGAGCTCACTGCAGTTTAATTTCATTTATCAAACATTATTGGGGAAACTAGAACATTGGTACATTATATAGGTACACATACCCCTTGACTGAAGTTTTAAAGTATTTTAAAATTTTTATTGCTATTTTTTCTTTTTACTTATTTCCAAAGATATCCTCTCTCATCATCTCAACATCTCTTAACAAAGAAGATAAAGAAAGAAGGATGGGGGAGGGAAAGTAGTTGAGTAAATCCAACCCACACATCAACTAAATCTGACAGTACATACAACCTCCTGCACCCATAGGCCCTCACTTCTACACAGTATCTAGAGGTTTTTGGGGTGTGGAGGGAGCTGTGTATATCTATATCTCTATCTATATGTACACACATGTGTAAATATACTTGTGTGTATTTGCATTGTATACATATATATTTGTGTGTATACACACACACACACACACACACACACACACACACCCCTCCATTGCTAAGCACACATAGTGGCAAAATTCCTCTGGATTTAGCAGCAACACCTATTAATCTGTCACTCAAGCTAGTTCCAGCTATGCATTCCAAGTCCCAAGTCCCCTATGAGGGAAGGCACCTGATCTAATAAGCCAGTACTACCAAAATATTATCACATGAGGTCATGTACTTAAAGCATTTGCAGATATTAAAAGCGCTATATAAGGATTTTTGGTACCAAGGTTGTGGAGTGAGTTAGGAACTTCCTGGAACCCTGCCAAATTCCCTTGCAAACAACCTGCAGAAATGCCTCAGAACTACATTGGGAGTGCAGAAGTAATTCGCCAGTACAGCAGGTCAGGTCTGTCTCACTGGACTGGCAGAGGAGTGGGCCACATCTCAGAGTGCCAACAGGGAGGCTTTGTGCCTGGAGGAAATCCCCAAGTAAGGGCCCACTCTCCTGCCTGCAAGCAGTCTCAGATTAGCAACACATCCAGGCCCCACCCCCAGGACAGGAAAACAGAGAAGCCCCACCCACAGCAAAAACCAGCAAGAAGACCCCTCTCCAGTGCAAGCCAGTAAGCAGGTCCTGAAGCCCAGAACAAGCCAGCAGCCCATCACGCAAGCAGCTGAACTCTCATTAGCAGCATAGCAAAGCCCCACCCCCACTGCTGACCAGTAGCAAGACCACACCCTGGGGCAAGGCAGCAACAAAGCCCCACCCCCAAGGCAGGCCAATAGGGACACTCCACCGCCCCACCCCCACCCCCAGTACAAGGCAGCAGGAGAGCCCCAAGCCCCAAGCACAAAATGCTGAAAGTAAGAAAACCATGGAACTAATAAATAAATGAAACTACAAGTAGGGTTTTATGGGAAAAAAACCAATAAAATAGATAAACCATTGATTTATTTGATTTCAAAAGAAGAAAACCAAATTGCCACTATCAAAACTGAAAGAAGTAAACTCACCTTCACTGAAGAGGAAATTAAAACAATCATGAGGAAATAAATTGCCCAATTATATGCCAATAAATCTGACAATTTAAATGAAATGGATGAATATTTGTAAAAATATAAATTACCCAGATTAATGAAGAGGAAATAGAATTCTTAAATAACCCAATCTTAGAAATAGCAATTAAACAAACCATCAATGAACTCCTTAAGAAAAAAACCCCTAGAGCCAGATGGATTCACAAGTGAATTCTACCAAACATGTCAAAACCAATTAATCCCAATACTATATAAACTACTTGGAAAAATAGACAAAGAAAGAGTCCTACCAAATTTCTTTCATGACATAAATTTGGTGCTAATGCCTAAACCAGGAAGAGTGAAAACAGAAAGAAAATTATAGACCAGTTTCCCTAATGAATATTAATGCAAAAGTATTAAATAAAATACTAGCAGGGAGATTAAAACAGTATTTCTCAAGGATCATACAATATGACCAGATGGAATTTATACCAGGAATGCAGGGTTAGTTCAATATTAGGAAAACTGCCAGCATAATTGACTATATCAATGAAAAACCAACAGAAATTGTATGATTATCTCAGTAGATGCAGAAAAAGCCTCTGACAAAATACAATACCCATTCCTATTAAAAAACACTAGAGTGCATGGGAATAAATGGAATTTACCTAAAAATGATAAGTAATATTTACCTAAGTGATCAGCAAACATTATCTGTAATGGGGATAAGCTACAAGTCTTCCCAATAAAATCAGGAGTGAAGCAAGGATTATCACCACTATTGTTTAATATTGTGCTAGAAATGCTAGCTGTAGCAATAAGAGAAGAAATAGAAATTGAAGGAATTAGGGAAAAACATCACTACTAGCAGATGACATGACGGGATGTTTAGATAATCCTAGAGAAGCAACTAAAAAACTAGTTAAAACAATGAATAACTTTAGCAAAGTTGCAGGAAACAAAATAAACCCACACAAATCACAAGCATTTCTATATATTACCGACAAAGTCCAGCAGCAAGAGATAGAAAGAAAAATTCCATTTAAAATAACTGTAGACAATATAAAATACTTGGGAGCCTACCTGCTAAGACAAAACCAGGTACTATATGCACACAATTACAAAACACTTCACACAAGTAAAGTCAGAGCTAAACAGTTAGAAAAGTATTAATTGGTCAGTGGTAGGTTGAGCCAATATAATAAAAATTAGAGTTCTACCTAAATTAATCTACTTATTCAGTGCCATAGCAAAGTAATAAAAATTATTTTATAGGGCTAGACAAATAATAACAAAACTCATCTGGAAGAACAAAAAGTCAAGAATATCAAGGGAGTCAATGGAAAAAAAAATATGAGGAAGGTAGCATATAGCCTTACCAGATCTCAAACTGTATTATAAAATGTTAATTATTAATACAATCTGGTACTGCCTAACACATAGAATGGTGAATCAGTGGAATAGATCAGGTACTCAATACATTGTAGTAAATGGCCATAGTAACTCAGTGTTTGATAAACCCAAAGATTCAAGCTGGGGGGAAAAAACTCATTATTTGACAAAAACTGTAGGGAAAACTGGAAAACAGTATAGCAGAAACTAGATATAGACCAACATCTCACACCATACACCAAGATAAGGCCAAAATGGGTATATGGTTTAGACATAAAGGGTGATCATAAGCAAATTAGGAGAGCATGGAACAGTTTACTTGTCAGATCTATGGATAAGGGAAGTATTTATGACCAAACAAAAGATAGAGACCATTACAAGATATAAAATGGATAAATTTGATTATATAACATTAAACTGTTTTTGCACAATTGAAATCAGTGCAACCAAAATTAGAAGGAAAGCAGAAAATGGGAAAACATTTTTATAGCAAGTATCTCTGATAAAGGCCTCATTTATCAAACATATAGGGAACTAAGTCAAATTTATAAGAATACAAGCCATTCCTCATTTGATAAATGGTCAAAGGATAGGAATAGGTAGTTTTCAGATGAAGAATTCAAAGCTATTTTTAATCATATAAAAAATGCCCTACATCACTATTGATTAGAAAAATGCAAATTAAAACGACTCTGAGGTACCACCTCACACATATCAGATTGGCTAGTATTACAAATAAGGAAAATGATGCATGTTGAAGGAGATGTGGGATAATCAGGACACACTAATGCTCTGTTAGTGGAAATGTCAACTGATACAACCATTCTGGAAAGCAATTTGAACTATGCCCAGACAGGTATAAAACTGTGCATATCCTTTGATCCAGCAATACCACTGCTAGGTCTGTAACACAAAGAGATTTAAAAAAGGAAAAGCACTTATTTGTACAAAAAATATTCATAGCAGCTCTTTTATGGTGGCTAAGAACTGGAAATTGAGGGGATGCCCATCAATTGGGGAATGTCTGAACCAGCTGAGATATATAATTGTGATGAAATATTATTGTTCTTTGAGAAATGCAAGTGGGATGCTGTCCAAAAAACCCAGGAAGACTTACATGAACTGATAAAAAGTGAAGTGAGAAGAACCAAGAGAACATTGTATACAGTAACAGTAATACTGTACGCTAAAGAACTGTGAATAACAGCTATTCTCAGAAGTATAGTGATTCAAGACAATCTCTGAGGACTCCATGAAAAATGCTATCTGCCTCAAGAGAAATGAGAGCTGTCTGAATATGGACTGATGCATACCATTTCTCTTTTTCTTTCTTCCTCGTGATATCACTAACGTAGAGATGTTTCACATGATTGTACATATATAGCCTACATGAGATTGCTTATTGTCTCTGGGAAGGTGGGGAAGGAAGGGATATAAATATGAACTCAAAACTTTAAAAAATGAATGTTAAAAATTGTTTTTCCATGTAATTGGGGAAAAGTAAAATATTATTAAAAGGAAGAAAAGCACCATATAAATGTTAGCTATAATGATATCATTTTAAAGATGAGGAAATTGAGGATTATGGAGGTCAAGTGGTTTGTCCATAGGAACAGAGGAGGTAAGTAGCATCACTGAGGCTCAAACTCCTTCTCCTATCTTCAGATTCCAAGTTCTTTCTCTCTTAATTCAAGTCAATTATCTGTCAATATCTGTGCTTAGTCTTATCTACAAACCTGAAGACTAGTGCTTTTGTGAAAGGTTCCAACTCTTTTTGTCTGGTTTGGTATAAAACTCCATAGACTCAACTGCTTAGACCAAGTGAGTTTCCTGGAATTTAGCTCCTGTGTACTCTGGTGGGAGGGCTTGCCAAGTTCATTTCAGGCCTGATCATCCATCTTTGGTGTCCACCTGCCACCCAACTCACCTGTAGCTCCAACAAGCTGTAGCATGCACAGTGGCCACACTCCCAGCATAACCGTCTCAGTAGATGGGCTGAAGGTAACCTGTAGGCCTCAAACCCATTGTTGAGTTGGGGGATGTCTGCTCTAGCCATGTGAAGGCTTCCCCTGGTAAACTGGGCAGATGAGAACAGTTTGTTCTAACAGTCATGAAGGTGGAGGAAATTGTGGAGTACTTAGACCTTGGTCAAACATCAAAGACACCAAGGTCATCCACTGCACATCCCAAGCAATCTCCAGTCATTCTGACCTTTGTCTTGCCACCGGACTTCAATGACTGCTAGAGAGTGAGGCTGACTTTGGGCAACTTAGCCTCACTTAGATGTAATTGGTGCACAAGTCAAGATATCACCTGCATTATCTTTGAAAACAAGGGACAAACAACAACACATAAAACCATGAATCTTTATTACATACAACTTACATTTTCTTTCAGGCAGGTAATAAATTTAACACAATTTTCAAAGCTACCTAGCTTGTCTGTATTTCCCTTTGGCCTTCCTTCTGTTCCTTTGAATAGTTTAATATTTCAATAAACCTCTTTATTTTCTTTTTCTGGCAAATCTGTCACTTCTCTGTACTCAGAATGTATATTGTTTCACACATACGATACGTAATAATATTTCACTACATTCATGTGACAGCTATGTGTCACTGTATATAGAGCACTGGCCCTCAAGTCAGGAAGATCTGAGTTCAAATCCAGCCTCAATCCAGCAGCTGTGTGACTCTGGGAAAATCATGTCACCTGTCTACCTCAGTTTCCTTAGCTGTAAAATAGAGATTATCATAGCAGCTCCCTCCCAGGATTTTTCTGAGTATAAAATGAGATCTATCTTTAATGCATTTTGTAAACCCTAAAGCATTGTATAAATGCCAGCTCTTGTTATATATCACAATTCATTTGTCAATCTATTGGCATCTACTTTGTTTGAAGATCTTTGTTACTATAAAGAAAGTGCTGTTATAAGCATTTTGTATACAGGACCATGATGGACCTGAATACAAATACACGGTATCAATATACACTATTATTGTGACAAGGTAAATGGCGAGAACAAACACCACAGAATGATCAAAAATGGATATTGCTGCATGACAAAGCACAAGCCTGACTCCAAAGAAGAGCCATGAGCAGGCAGTCGCCCTCTCCTCCTCTTCTGCGGAGACCAAAGTCCAGAGGGGTGGAACATTACATAGAGGTTCAGACTTTTTTTGAGGTTGTCATTGGTATGCTCATTTTTTTCTTCTTCCTTTTCTTTAAAAAAATAAAACTTTGCCATATGCATGGCTCTCTGGGAGGGTAAGAGTGAGGCATCTGAGTTAAATTTAAACAATGTTAAAAGCAAAAGATATCCATAAAATTTTACTTTTGATAAGGAATTTGAAGATAATTTAAAGATCATTGAATCTAACCTCTTTGTTTTACTGATGAAGAAACCTTAACCCAGGTCAGTAACATAATTTGCCCCAGGTCAGAGAAGAAGGACGTTGCTGGGTCGGTATTGGAAACTAAGCCCTGAGAATTCAGATCTGGTGTTCTGGCTCTGGTTCCCTCCAGCCTAACCAGACATTGAAGCCTTTCTCGTGAATGAAACATCCCCCAAGAGGTTCTACTGAAAGGCAGCTGGGGGTTCCAATCCTGCCTCAGACACTTCCTAGATTCATGATCTGGGCAAGACATTTAACCTCTTTGGCTTGAATCTCTCCCTCTGTAAATTGAGATTGGATTCAATGACCTGAGAGACCTCTTCCATTGTTAAGGCTGTGATCCTTTTGGGAAAAAAAGTTTTTCTTTTATTGAAAATTATTTTTATGTTTCATGTAGTAGATATTTTTTAAAATTTAATTTATCCATCCCACTACACCCAATGCCCTCTCAGAAAAAATTTAAGAGACCGCAACAAACAGATCCCTCTATCCACAGTTTGGAAAGATGAAGTCCCACCTTGGGCATATCAGAAAACACCCATCTCTTTTGGCATTTTAAGTTCATCCCTTCTCTGTCAGTTGATAAATGCAGTTGCCATCTTCCCTCCTTTGGATTTTTTCTTAGAGTTGTGTTGATCAAACTTCTAATGTCTTTCAAATTTGCTGCTGCTGATTTTACAAGTTAAATAGAAGATTGGAGCACCAAGATTGGAGTCAGGAAAACCTGAGTTCAAATCAGGTTTTAGACACTTAATAGTTTTGTGACCCTGGGGAAGTCATTAAACCTCTTTGCCTCACTTTCCTCATCTATAAAATGAGTTAAAGAGAGAGAAGGAAATGGCAAACCACTCCAGTATCTCTGCCACATGAACACACACACAAACCCCAAATGCGGTCACAAAGAGTTGGACACAACTGAAAAATACTGAACCACAAAAAATAACTTAGAAAGGCTTAGTCATACACATTTACTCTTCAAAAAATTATTGCTGTTATTATATACAATGTTCTTCTGGTTCTGCTTATTTTTCTCTTCATTATTTCATGCATGTCTTTCCACGTTTCTCTAAAATCAACCTGCTTGTCGTTTCTTACTTCATTGTAGTATTCCACATACTGAGACTTTGGCATCCTAATTGTGTGTAATGTTTCCTCATACTCCTGTTTCTTCTTGTGCATCCTCTCCTACCTCAACCCTCAACCCTTTCCCCACTTCTTTTGACATTATCAAAACATGGTAGAACTATCTTTCAGTTTTCTGTCTCATTTGACTTTCCACTGTGACCCCTTATGACATTAGGGTTCTGAAAGCAATCTATTCTCATCCTTCCTCCAGTAGAAGGAAAGCAGTTAATCCTTATGAAGTCTCTTCTGATTCACTTTTATTTATCCCTTTATTTTTCTCTTAATTCCCATATTTATATATCTCAGTCCTTTTTCAACTATTTTTTTTCATTAGGAATAATTGAAAGTCTTCTATTTCATTGAAGATCCACTTTTTTCTTTGTTTGATTAAATTCAGTTTCACTAGATGCATTGTTCTTGGTCATAGATTTTTATCCTTTGCCTTTTGGAATATCTCATTCCATGCTCTCTACTCTTTTATACTGATAGCTGATAAAACTTGTGAAATTCTGACTGTGCTTCTTCAATATTTGAATTCTTTTTGACTGCTTGAAGTAATTTTTTTTTAGGCAGTTGGAGTTAAGTGACTTGCCCAGGGTCACACAGCTACTAAATGTCAAGTGTTTGGTCTGAGGCTGGATTTGAACTCAGGTCCTTCTGACTTCAGAGCCAGAGCTTTATCCACTGTGCCACCTAGTTGCCCCAAGTAATTTTCTTTTATCTAGAAGCTCTGGATTTTGGCAATGATATACCTCAGAGTTTTCATTTTGCTGTTTATTTCAGGAGGTCATCAGGGGATTTTTTTTCTATTCCCACATTGCCCTCTTATTCAAATATGTCTGGGTATTTTCCTTAATGATTTCCTGCAATATTATGTCCAGGTTCTCTTTTTTGGTCATACATTTCAGGTAATCCAATGGTTCTTGTTACTTCTCTTTGATCTGTTTTCTTGAAGTCAGTTTTATATATGAGATACCTGACTTTTCTATTGATTTCTTTTTAATCTTTTAGCTTTGGTTTTTAATAATTGTTGTCTTCTGGAGTAATTAACTTCTATTTGGTCTACTCTGATGTTTAGGGACTTTTCTACTCAGGTAATGATTTTCTATATTTTTAGTGAGGTTTTTATGCCCTAATAAATGATCAATTTTTGTGAAGGTGCAATTTACAACTGAGCAAAAGATATACTCCTTTCTATTCCCATTTCATATTACCCAGAGATCATTCACATGGTCTAAAATTCTATTCATCTTCTTAACGTCTTTCTTGTTTATTTTATTGTTAGATTTCTTTAGGTTTTGGGGGCAGCTAAGTGGCACAGTGGATAGAGCACTGGCTCTGGAGTCAGGAGGACCCGAGTTCAAATATGGCCTCAGACACTTGACACTAGCTGTGTGATCTTGGGCAAGTCACTTAACCCCAATTGCCCCACCAAGAAAAAAGATTTATTTAGGTTTAAGAGGGATAAATTGAGGTTCCTCCCCTCAACTAATATTGTTTTACTGTCTATTTCCTCCTATAATTCATTTAAGTTTTTTCCACGAATTTGGATGCTATTGATATTAATTCATTTTCTATAGTACCTTCTATCAAAATTCAGTTTCTCTAATCACCTCTCTTAATTATATCTATTTTTGCTTTTCCTTTGTTGGAGATCTTGAATGCTACCCACGCCTTGTTTACTTTAGGTAAAGCATAATTGATTCTCCTCCAGTCACTTATTTTAACTCTCTGTATATCTTTCTGTTTCACGTGTTATCTCTTGTAAACAACATATTGTTAGATTCTGATTTCTAATCCATCCTGCCATCCCCTTTTGTTTTATAGATAAGTTCATCCCACTCACATTCACAATTATGATTGCTAACTGCCTTTGTCCTATTCTTCTTTCACTCATCTTTCTTCTTTCCCTCCTCATGTTCCCTCCTCAAAAATTTGTTTTGCTTCTGACCACTACCTCCCTTGATCTATCTATCCCTCCCTTTCTGTTAGCCCCTTCCCAGCCTACTTCCCTCTTGGGTAAGATGAATTTCAATACCCAACTGTATGCTGGCTACGGTTATGTATGTACCTATATTCTTCCCTCTTTGAGTCAGTTGATATGAAAGTAACATTCAAGTGTTGCCTGCCCTTTCCCCTCAACAATTTTCCTCTCCATTATAAAAATCTTCCTTGCATGCCTCTTTTGATTGAGATCGTTCCCCATTCTTCTTCTCCTTACTTGCTCCTTCTCCCAATGCATCCCTCTTTTTCATCCTTTCACCCTTCTTTTGACATCCTATCAACATAACAGATTCACATCCATGCCCTCTAAGTAGACTCTTTCTAATCACATTAATGATGACAAAGTTCCTAGGGAATACATGAATTATCTTCTTTCATAGGAACATAAACAATTTAACCTTATTAAGTTCCTTATGATTTTTTTACTCATGTTTAACCTTTTCATTCTTCTCCTACTTCTTGTGTGTGTGTCAGATTTTCTATGCAGCTCTGGCCTTTTCATCAGGAATGCTTGAAAGTTTTCTATTTCATCAAATGTCTACTTTTTCCCTGTAGGACTATACTCAATTTTGCTGGCCAGTTTATTTTTTATTGGAATTCTATGTCCTTTCCTAGCCCTCTGCTCCTTTATAGTGGTGGCTGCTGAATTTTATGTGGTCCTGCCTACGGTGCCACTATATTTGAATTGTTTCTGATTGCTTGCAGCATTTTATCCTTGATCTGGGAGCTCTGGAATGTCATTATAATATTCTTCAGAATTTTCATTTTAGGTCTTCTTTCAGATGATCAGTGGATTCCTTAAATTTCTAATTTACCTTCTGATTCTAAGATATTATGGCAGTTTTCCTGTATAATTTCTTGAAGTATTACATCTAGGCTCTTTCTTTCGTATGTCTTTTAGGTCATCTCCGAATTCTTAAATTATCTCTCCTTAATCTATTTTCCAGATTAGCTGTTTTTCCAATGAAATATTTCACATGTTTTTGTATTTTTTCAATCTTTTGACTTTATTTTTGCTTGATGTCTCATGGAGTCATTGGCTCCCACTTCATCAGTTCTGTTTCTTTTCCTTTTTTTTTTGCCAACTCAATCCATTCTAATGCAGAAAAAGGATTTATTTGAAGGATGATTTTACTAACAAAAATCACCACAATAAAACATGATGTAAAGAAGGAGAATGGAAACAAACTCATTAACCAACTCCAAAAATTGTTTTTACCTCAGTTGGGGTTAATTCCTTGCAAATCTAATAGAAGCATATAACTAAAATTACAAAAATAAACCACGATAGTTCACCTTATGTCTGGTAAAGCCTATGGGTGCCTTCTCATGTTGGAATCAAAGCCCCATTTGTCCCATGTCAGGCAGAGATATTTGCCAATATACTAATAAGGAACACAGTTTCAGTCCTGAGCACAACCACAGATCAGAGCTTCCTTCAAGGCTTAGCAATGTGTCCTCTGCTCACCAGCTCCCTCCTCCTTCTTCTCCTTCTTCCTCTACTTTCCCCCCAATCTACCCCCTCTTCTTCTTTCTCCTCCTCCTCTTCCCCCAGTTCCCTTATCCTTCAATTCTAATTCTTAAAGGAGTTATTTTCTTCATTAAGACTTTATACCTCTTTTATCATTTGGCCAATTCTGATTTTTAAGGAGTTATTTTTGTCAGTATTTTCTGTGCCTCTTTCACCAAGCTATTAATTCCCTTTGCATAATTTTCTTGGATTGCTCTTATTTGTTTTCCCAATTTTCCCTCTTCTACTTTTATTTGACATATAAAATCCTTTTTTCTCTTTTAAAAAAAAAAAAGCTCTCTCTTTAGTTCTTCTAGGAATTCTTGTTGGTCTTGTATCCAATCTGCATTTGTCTTTGAGGGTTTGCCTATACATGTCTTCAAGTCATTGTCTTTGTCTGAGTTTGTGTCTCAAACTTTCTTGTCACTACAGTAGCTTGTTGTGGTCATGTTCCTTTTTGTTGTTATTTGCTCATTTTTCCAGACTATTTCTTGACTTTGGACTTTATGATAGAGTTGGGTATTAACCTCTAGGGAAGGGGGAGATATCTGGTCTGAGTTTCCACCTTTTATGAGATTTTGCTGCTTCTGCAACTCAATGGGTGCCTGTAAATTTTCAGTGCTTCCAAAGTGGTGTTATATGAGGAGGGGTCTGGTCAAGGAGCTTACATTTTACTGAGGGAAAGAAAACAGGCATAGGGACTGGACTGATAATTTCTTGGTATAGAGACCTCCTAGGTGAGGTGACTGCCTTAAGTAATAGAGATTGGCCTCTTCTCTCAGCTTATCTTTGTCCTTTTGGGAATAACCTAGAGCACAAAGACTTGACTTGACTTGCCCAGGGTCACAGTATTAGAAATGAATATCAACAGTGTGCTCTGTGTTTTAGGCACAAGGCTGCTGGAAATAATTTTATCACCAATCTATGACCACATTTCTACCTTGGAGAGAGAAATGTCCAAACTGGCCTAGTCACCCCACACTCCTGAACATGAATCAATACTCCTAGGATCATCTGGGGTAACATTTATGGGAATCCTGAAGAGGAAAGCTATCCTATCACAGTTGGAGGTGGGAGACCTAACATTTTAAAACAATAGTTACTTAATGTACTAAAACCCTTCAAATGACTAGATTCTTTGATTTAATAATTCCCTCATGGGTTGAAAGGATTTCCTCTCTGTGATCAATATCTTCATCTTACATGTAGGAAAAGACTGCCCTTGGTTGGGTCCTGCTGTCAATCACTTCAGGAGACTGGGGAGGGAATAATCTTATCTAAGCCAGATTTAAGTTTGGTGACCACTCTTGATCTGAACATACCGTTCCATTTACCTGCTTTACTAAAGGAAAAGCCTGGAAAAGGCTTTATGCTGGAGCAATTATTATGTCTTCAAACTATCTGTTGATCTAAAGAGGAAGCTTTAATATATTTCCATACCATTATAGCCCTTGGCCCAAAGTATCTCAAAACTCACCATCTGAGACTCAATTTTTTTGATCAGAAACTGCCTTCTGCAAAAAAAAAAATTGCTTTAGAAAAAGTTAAAATGTAAAATTTTGTCTTGAGGCAGGTAGGTGGCATAGTCAGAAAGACCTGAGCTCCAATCCAGCCTCAGACACTTACTATGTATATGACTCTGGGCAAATCACTTAGCCTCTGTTGGCCTCAGTTTTCTCAGCTGTAAAATGGAGATGATACTAGCACCCACCTGGCAGGGCTGCTGCTGCTTGTGCAGTTCAAATGAGTTAATGTTTGTAAAGCACTTAGCACAGTGCCTGGCATGGAATTGGTGCTATGTAAATGCTTTTTCCCTTCCTTGTCATTCCTCTTGATTGTTTTTCATAATTTCAGTGTCAATTGAGGACAAAAGAACTGGGTTTAGTTTTGAAGACTTGGTGATGTTAGTGTCTCCATGCAGCCCATGTCTCCTCCTCTCCTGAAACTCCTAGCAGTTCCTTTGGAAATCCCTGATTTTACCTTGCTTCCAGAACATTTAAATCAACACACCAGATAGCAACCAAGGCAATGGCTATGCTATTTAAGCAGTATTTATTTTTTTCAAATGAGACTCAGTCCTGAACCTAGTGACAAGGAGAAAACTCACAGCCTGAAGAGTCCCTCCAATGTGGGCAAGTTGTAACCTGTTCAGGGCACTCAGTTTCCACGTATCCGACAGATACTGAGCTGAGAGACTCTTAGGCCTCTTCACAAACCTTACTTTTGTTCTGTCCGTTTGAACCCGACCCTCGATCCTTCCCTCAAATACTTGAACCATAGGCTGGAAAGCAGGGACAACTGGATACTAGGTTCCCACTGGTTGGGGAACCCAAGTGTTGGTAAGTTGAACAAAGTGAGTACCTACTCCACACACAGTGAGGAACAGTGCTTTATTTGGGTCAATGCAAATACCTGGGCTCAAGGTTTCTTGGGAAATGATACCATCATGAGCTTGATTGTTTTACTATGCAGTAAGCAAGCAAACAAAGCATATACATAATATGACAACATAAACAGAGGTTTGTCCCCACATGCAAGAGATTTCCTCCAGTCTGAGGTGAAGGAGATGTGTTGGGGAGGTCACATACTCAACAATTGGTTTCAGGTGACAATATTACCTACTCTAAGAATGGGCTTGTTTGAGAACAGGTGATTGGGGCCAGAGGTAGGAGGGGCCATTCCTAATCAGGCCTAGATGTGGTAGGAAAGTCCTCAGGGTCTCTATTTGATACCAGGCTTGGTTGAAGCTTGGGTAGGGTCCTTTATCAAGAGCACAAACTGGTGAGAGGTTCTACCATTAACTGGGGGACGGGGGCAGAAGGAGAATGACCCAAAACCCCTGCAGCATCAAGAGTTCAGCCCATCAGAAACTCCAAGCCTTATCTGCCTGATACAGAGTTAACAGTGGAAAAGTTCAAACTATCTGCTTTGCCTCTGTGGGCATTAGGACCACTTAGCCTAAGTGACTCCATATTAGAGGCCTATCTTTATAACTAAAATATCAAAGAATGACTATGATATCAAACAATAATCAATCAATAACATCAAATGATATAAGGTTTATAATTATCACATGCAAGAAATCTTTCTGTCTTGGCTTTTGAAATGTCTATGGCCCATATGGAGGTGATGATTGAATGGAAAGTAACCTGGTGAATGCAGTCCACGACATTGTCTCGGTCCTGCTGAGAGGCATGAGACTAGTGTTGGAAGGAGGAAACAGAACCAGTCATCTCCTTGAAAGGAGCCTGGAGCTGCTAGGAAATCGTTTGAGGTTGCCTGGAAGAAGATCAGAAAGAAAACTTCAAGGGCAAGACTCTGAGGCCGCGCCTCCTTCATGAGATTGCCTTGGCCCATAGCTATTCTAGAAGCTTACAAAAACTTGTCACTATGCCATTTCAAATATCTTTGCTTATTCATTAGAGAACTACTTCCACCTGAGTCCCTCACTTAACTATCAGAGTATTCCAAAAATAAAGCCTCCTGCCTGCTCTCCTCCCAAGTATACTGATTGAGCTATGGATATCAATGACTGCTGTCCACAGAGCAGATTCCAGTACAATAGGGGAAAAGAAAGAGAAAGAGAGGGACATAGAAGAGAAAGAGTGAGAATATGATTCTGATGTGAAAAGTCCAAAAGTTCAGAATACTTAAACATTTATGCGATTTGGGTCAAATTTAGTCACTTAAAATGTATTGAGATTCATGGAAATTATACTCAAGATCAACTTAGAAGTAAAATGATGGGGAAGGATAGTTAGATGATATTTCATTTGGAAAGAAAAAAGATCTCAGGATTGTAGTGAACTGTGAATTTAAAAGAAAGGTATGAAATGGTAGCCCAAAAGAGCAGACCACCAACTTGGGTTGCATCAAGAATCATTAAACCCAGGGGCAGCTAGTTGGCGCAGTGAATTGAGCTCTGACCTTGGAGTCAGGAGGACCTGAGTTCAAATCCAGCCTCAGACACTTAACACTTAATAGCTGTATGACCTTGGGCAAGTCACTTAACCCCAATTGCCTCACCAAAAAGCAAAAAAAATCATAAAACTCAAAGTGGAAAAACAGTAGAGGCTGTCTACTGCAACTCTCATTTTACAGATGAGGAACTGGAAGGGATCTCAGAGGTCATCTCTCCTGACCTCTTTATCCTGCAGGCAAGGAAACTGAGTCCTGCAGAGGTGAAATAACTTGGCCAAGCTCACCCAGGAAGAACTCCTTTGATAAAATGCAATACTCCTTTGTGTTCACAACCCTCAAAGATGTACGAGTGGAAGGAGCTTTCCTTCATACGCTGAAAAGTATGTATTTGAAACCATTACATAATATTTGATACAATATAGAAAGAGGAGAAGCAACCCACTTCAAAATAAAACCCTGACTTGGACTTGGAGCCTGGGAGACCTGAGATGACATACGGCTTCAGCACATACTGTGTGATTTGGGGCAAGTCACTTAACCTCTGCCTGCCATAGTTCTTCATGTGCAAAAGGGAGATACCTCCTCGCTAGTTGTAAGGTCAAAGGGATGTAATATCCAATCTAAACCAAAAACATCAAGTAAGCACCTACTATATTTTGGGCACTGTCTTAAGCACTGGTGATACAACTAACTAAAATAAAGACAGTTCTGTTTCCAAGGAATTTGCAATCTTATGGGGGGTCACAAGAGACAAAAGGAGTTCAGGAAATTTTAGGAGAGAGGGAAAGTCATAGGGTACCTGGCAACAGGGCATCTTGTTCCATGGAGGTGAAACCAGGAGAAACAGTAGAGTGAGCCGAAAAGATCAGTTTTAGCCCTCTGTAAAGGAAGGTATTGGGAGGAGAGAAGGTGATGTCAGTGAAGGCTTGAATTAGCAGCATGGTGATGAGATTAGAGGTGATGCACTTTACATGAGAAGGACATCTCATTCTGTGGAGTTGAAACCAGGCAGGACAGCAGATACAGAGTCCAGTAATATATGCTATAATATACATGAAATCTATTTGTGGATATAATATCCACAAGGCACTTTGCAAATACAAAATTGCTACATAAAAGCTAGGTATTGTTATCATTATTATTATTATTATTATTATCATCGATCTTTTTGGACAGGGCCTAAGAAATGTTAAGAGGCAGCATAGAGGAGTATATAGGATGACACCAACCTCCAGTAATTCCCTATTGTCTCTAGGATGAAAAAGAAATTACTTTAAAGCCCAGCTCAATATAGCCCCAACCTATCTTTCCAATGTTATTGGACATTATTCCCCATTCTCTACTCTGTGATTGAACCAAACTGGCCCTCTCCCTGCTTCTCACATGTAGCACTCCATCGCTCATCTCTTTGCCTTAGTAGTGACCATATCCTGTATTGGGATTGCCCTCCATCCTCACCTCGTAGCTAGAAACCTTCTCTTCATGAATATGCAGCTCAACTATAACCTTCTACACGAAGACATTTCAGTTTCCTTAGATGATACCTCTCATGCCACAGTGCGAATGGCCCCGGTCTAGACCCTGGACTTTACCAGTTTAGAAAGGAGCTGGCTCTCTAGGAGTCCCAGTTTACTCAACCTATGTTCATATACATCTTTCCCATGTGATATTTATTGGGTTTCATGTTGCCTCTTTTGGAGAAACGTTGAGCCTGCCCAGGCAACAACAAAGAAGGAAGTAGCTGTTGATGCCAAGCAGCAGATTGGCATGAATCTCATTAACAGACTTTGGGCTCCCCCACATCCCAGAATTTGTTTCAGCGTCTTCCACTGTAGGTTCAAACTTAATGGCTATCTTTGATAAAAATATTATGGAGTTCAGTCATCACTAATGCAAGATTTCAGAGCCTGAGCTGGTTGCAAGAAGGGCCCAGCCAGAGAGGGCTCAGGCACAGAGCCCCACCAAGTAGATTAGGTCAACACTGCACCTTTACCGTCCAGATTGTCTTGCTTTCTTTCCTGGCATGAACTGAGGGCTTAGTGCTCTTCCTCATAACCACTGACCCAAGCCAGCAAAAAAATATTTGTTCAGTAAATGTTTATGCACTGACACCAGCTTCTTGAGTGAGGCCATTGTGGGAATTGAGTGAACCATGCTGACTCCATCTTGCGACACAATTCTGGAGCTACCTCAGTTCCCTTTCTGTTCAATTATGGGTCTAGTCCAATTTCCATCTTGCAAGAAAAATTTATTCAATTATAGGAATTGTGAGAAAACTTTATTGCATTGTTTGAACCTAGCCCTGTGTGGGTAAGAAGCTGGACCACCTCTATCAGTTGCTTAGAGACCCTTAACTCAGGACCTAGGTTATGCTGACCAGAAACCCAGTCAGATCTGAAAATAGATGCAAAGACTTTTCTCACAATTTTGCATCTCAAGAAACCCTTATGTCTATCTGAAAATTGCCCTGTACTGGTCAATCAGTTATTGTTTCTGCGGTAAGACACTTGGGGGGAGTGGGATGACTCTTTTTCTGATTTCAGGGTATTGCACCTGTTTGCTCTCCCACTCCCAACTCAAAAAGCCCCTAATCTTCCCTCCAATTAGAAGTCAGATTTCCCAAATTTGTCTCCTTATTAATTATTTTCTTTTAACTGATTGGTCTTATTTTATTAATTGCTTTTAATTCACAAAAAATCTGTCTACCCTTATATTAGGGGTGCAATGCCAAGCTGAGGAGGCTTGGATATGCAATTAGCATGCCCTGCTTAATAAATAAATAGGCACCGATGCTCAAGCCGTCGTTGGCTCAGTTATTCCAGATTTCACCTGTCACATGAGTCACCAGATTCTAACACCGCCTGAGGGCACTAGCCAAGAATTTTTGAGTGTAAATTCACTCATGTGAGTGAATGATCATCACAGAATCTCTAAGCTGGGAGGTAGTTCAGAAGACAGCTAGTCCCTCACAAATCTGCACAGGAGCCCCCCTCCAGCAGTCATGGGATGTGTTTATCCAGCATCCCACACAGAGGCAAGTCAGTCACGTAGACCAACTGGGAACAGACTGCATAAAGGGGAGGAAACGACACTCAGGTTGGAAGTCTTGGTGACTGGCAGGATGGTGGTTGCCCTCAAGAATAATAGCAAAGAAGTGGATTCTGGGAAGGTGGTGGAATAAGATGGGAAATACAGGTACCCCTAAATCCTCCCACAAATAAGGTGAACTTTGATCAGCAGAAATGATTAAAAGTTGTGGTAAAGCAGCTGTCCTCCTAAGACACCTCTGCAGGGCCTCCAGAAAGGACTGACCTCCTGGGAGGGAGGTTTGGCCTGGTTGAAGCGTAAGCCCCTCTGAGCAGACTCCACTTCAGCCATGAACAACAAGTCTTTGGGGCAGCTATGTCAGCGACTGCAGCTTCTGCTTTAGGAACCTTTGTCTCGTGAGCAGGAGAAGTTGGCGAGACCCGATGCCAGGCCCAAGTGTGCCGACCAGACTCAGTCCGGAGTTGTGGCTGTGGGTGAGGAGGAGTGAGCACACACCTAGTGAGTGCAGTAGCAGAGGGAGCGGGATCCCACTGGCTGTGAGCACTTGCAGAAGGGCGCAGTCCCTGGTTCGGTTCCAGTTCAGAGGGGTGGGCTGAACATTGCAGCCACAGGAGGAACCGAAGTGAGCGAGACCATTTGCAAGTGACTGTGTGGCTGGATCTGAGCTGTGGCTCAGGGGCAGAGAGGAGTGCCCAAGGTCAGGCCCATCCAGAGATCAGAAAAAAGCAATATGAAAAATCTGAAGCCTGAGTCATCATTGCCTTCACCTTGGGACTACAACCTGAGGGTAAAAATAAGCCACCAAAAATAATAATAATGAGTAAAAACAGGAGAAAGAACCCAACCCTAGACAGCTACTCTGGGGATAGAGAAGATGTGGATTCATACTCAGAAGAAGATAGTGAAGCTTAAAACACCACTCCTACTTCAAAGAAAAATGTCAAACGGTCACAAGCCCCAAAAGAGCCCCCAAAAGAGCTTAGAAAGGACTTTAAAATCAAATAAGAGGTTGAAGAAGAATTTGGAAAAAAATTAGAGCAACGCAAGAAAATCAAGAAAATTCTGAAAAGAAAATCAAACAATGGGAGAAAGAGATCCAAAAACTCAAGGAAAAAACAACTCCTTAAAAGCTAGAATTAGACAAGGAGAAGCTAATGACATAATAAGACACCAAGAAAAAATAAAAACAAAATAAAAAGAATGAAAATATAGGAGAGAATGTGAAACATCGCATTAGAAAGACAAGTGAATTGTAGAACAAATCAGGGAGAGACACTTTGAGAATGGTTGGACTACTTGAAAGTTATAATTACAAAGTCTTGATATGATGTTACAGAAAAGTATTAAGGAAAATTTCCCTGATGTTCTAGAATAATAGATAAAATAAAAATTTAAAAATCACTCAATTGCTGCCTGAAAGAGAATCCAAGATGAAAACTCACAGGAACCTTATTGCTAAGTTTCAAAGCTCTCAGGTTAAGGACAAAATACTACAAGCAACAAGAAAAAAATAATTTAAAGGCTATGGAGCTACACTCAAGATAACATAAGACCCAGCAGCTTCTACATTAAAAGATGGAGTAATATATTTTGAAGAGCAAAGAAACTGAGTTGGCAACCAAGAGTAACTTACCAGCAAAGTTGAGTATAATCCTGACAGAATAAATAACTAAACATTTAATCAATTAGAAGACTTTAATGGGGCAGCTAGGTGGCAAAGTGGATAGAGCACCCGCCCTGGAGTCAGGAGGACCTGAGTTTAAATCCGGCCTCAGACCATAACACTTACTAGCTGTGTGACTCTGGGCAAGTCACTTAACCCCAATTGCCTCACCAAAAACTAAAAGAAGAAGAAGAATAAAAGACTTTCAGGTATTTCTGACAAAAAGACCAGAACTCAATGGAAAAAAATTCTATTATGCTTCACCTAAAGAAAAAAGGCAGGGGTAGTATTCAAGACCTCCAACAAAGCAAAATCAAAAATAGATGTAATTAAAAGAGAGAATTACAGAAACTGAATTTTCCTACAACATACGATACAAAATACATTCATTTCAATAGGATCCATACTTGTGAAGAAAATTTAAATGAATTATAGGACGAAATAGACAGTAAAACAATACTAGATGGGGGCACATCTCAATTTACCCCCTCTTAAAAATAAATAAATCTAACCACAAAATAAACAAGAAAGACATTAAGAAGATGAAGAGAATTTTAGACGATATGATAGATAGGGAGGTTTTGTGGAATTTGACTCATTGCAGTTTTCACCCTTTGCTCCTGGCCTGCCCCATGGGACTCAGCAGAACAATGCTAATCCCTCTTCCACACGACAGCCCTTCAGATACTAGAAGACACCTGTCCTGTTTCCTCTGGTGAGAGGCAGCTAGTAGTGTAGCGGACAGGGCACTGGGCCTGGAGACAAGACAACCTGAGTTCAGATCTGGCCTCTGACACTTGCACATGTGGGGGAGATTTGGCAAATCACTTTGTCTTCCTGGGCCTCAGTTTCCTCTTCTTAATGAAGAGGGGCTGAGTCCAGATGCCTCTGAGATTCCTCTAGGCTCTAAATCCATGGTCCTATATCCATTCAGTCACTATCCTCTGGATGTTTATCAATGTCCTTCCTAAAATGTGATGCCCACAACTGAGCACAGTATTTCAGACTAATTGGGACAAGGAGTATCTGAAACTATTTTCACCTCCATCAGTGGTGTGGACAGAGGGAGGGCAGAGTTTGTGTGTGTGTGTGCTCACTCTGATCTGTTCTCTCATTGCCAAGTAGAAAAGGATCACCCCTATTCCGTTGCCCTAGATTCTCTCCAGATCCTAGTGGTCAGCTTGTAGTGGAGGAATACTCTGACCTTATCCACAACTTCAGCCATTGATTCTTTTTTTATTTGTTGAATCCTTTCAGTCCTGTCCAACTCTATGTGACACCATTTGAGGCTTTCCTGGCAAGGGTTCTGGAGTGGTTCTCCAGTGGTTCTCACTCTCCAGCTCATGTTGCAAATGAAGAACTGAGGCTAACAGGGTTAAATAACTTGTCCATGGTCACACAGGTAGTAAGTGTCAGAGGACTGATTTCAACTCATGTAGATGAGTCTTCCTGATTTTGAAGTTCTCTACCCACTGGGCCACCTGGCTGCCCTCCCTGAGACTCTACCAATACATTTTTATTTCTATAGCCAGGTAAATACACTGGTGATATTTGTAGACTTGAGACTTAGTCATTTACTTCACAATCAGGCAAAGACATAATAACAACATTACAGTCACTCCCATATTAAAAACAAATGCAGGAATTATAAAAACATCATTATCCACACATAGCCCTGTGTCACTGTCTCCTAACTGTCTACACATTTCCTATGGGGGAGAGTGGGCACACACTTAGAGACAGCTGCCAAGGAGGCACACATGAGAAGAAAACCCATGTCCTGGAGGTAACCCACAACTCTGCAACTGTAATACACTTTCATATCCTCTTCTTATCCTGAGACCTGGGCATAGAAATGCTTTTATGGACAGAGCCTCTTTCTGCAGCTGATGCTTGCTCTGCCATGCTTCATTCGTCCAGGCTATGCTCAACCGACACTTCACTGGCTGCAATATCTCAGCCAGCCTAACTGATCTGCTCTGCCACTTTTCTGATTCTCTGCTGTGAAGCTTTCTCTGCTCACTTGTACATACTCCCCAAGAGCAACTCTACTATCCATCACTTCCAGCCTCAAACTTAGAGGATTCACGTCTGAAATCTGTCCTTTTCCCCTCTCTTTTCCTCCTCTTTCTGGGTTCAAACACTGGGCCCTATGTGGCTATGACCCTCCTTTAACTTAAGATTAATAACTGTATTCTCATCTTCTGTCTCTGACCAGTCAAATTTATATTTGTGCCTTCTCATAGAACCGCTCTAGTGTCTGTATCATTCCAGTACACAAAGTTTGCCACAAACACTTCTGTCTCAGAACTCTGGGTCCCTCCTTCAGAATTTGTCTTCAGACAAGTGAACCATCCAAGCAGAATTAACTAACAGAAAACTCCTCCATATGAGAAGGCAGTACCTTAAAAGGACAGGACTTTGCACAGATATGAACTCAGCCTTCTCTGTGTACACCCTCCAATGCCACCCTTGATACAATGTCACCTCTTTGATGGCAGGCCTCTGGCAATTTTTATGGGGTTCACAGTGCCTTGCACATAGTAGGTACTTAATAACACCTGGAAAAACTGATTGGTTTGACTTACCCAGGTTTATTTTAAGACTCACCATTCTCAGCCCAGGTTTCTTTGCAAATGAAAACGTCCCTTACCCAAGATTTTAGAGTTCTTTCTAGCCCTAATGATCCTACAGTCCTGAAGCTGCTACATTCCCAGGACAACCCTTGGAGTCTGACTCTTAGAACCCCTAGTTTTCTTCAAGCTCAGAGTAGGTACCACCCTCTAAGTGACACCTTTCAGCTGCTGCCACCTCTTTGAGACTCCCTCCCCACCCCTACCAATGGTGTCATATGTATTTTGGGTCTAGTCTGTTACATACGTCTTTGTGCACCTGTCACTTTCCCTCATGGAATGCAAGATCCTTCAGGTCAGGGACTGTTTGCAATTGTGGCACTCTTTCCAGTGACTGGCACAGACACTGGCACATAGTAGGCTGTTTCAAATGCTTATTAACTGATTGACTAATTAGAATGTCTTGGGTGAGTGCAAGCTACCTGTCAAGTTCCCTTCACAGGCCCAAGTTTATTTCTGGTTTTGATGAAATCATGTGGACACATCAGTGTTAGTGCCATCCAGGCATTCCAAGAAGGCCAAGGTGGTAATATTACTAGATCAGTCCATGCCCAAAGGAAGCTCACACCAGGATCAGAATCCCTCAAGAGCAACCAGGAAATGGATTCCCCATCTGGACCATCTTCCTAATTATAGAACCTATGTCACTTGGGAACACATCCCATAGAGGAGGGAAGTGGTCTGGAAATTAACCCAGTAACCTCTCCACATTGCATCTACCTCTGGAATAGACCCACTGATAAATACAATCACATTAGGGACAAGGGGGCCTTACTGTGTTTGGGTCCCATACTCAGGGCTTTTCCTTTCTTTCTTTGCTCTATCAGGGCCCTCCCAGAATCAGTTCATTGGCAAATCACGCACAACAAACTCCACATGGCTGTGAAGACCCTTCAGAAGGTGGCCTGAATAAATGGCCAGAAGGAACAGGGGAGAAAGCGCACTCCAGAAGTGCGACTGAGGGAAATCCTCACTGCATCCACAACCATGTTCCCAAGAATATAGCCTCAGAGGACATTGCTAATTTTAGGATTTCCACCCAATCTATTTCAAAAAGTAATGGCACATGGGCTGTGAAGGTAAAATACACTCTTTACACAGAAGGAAAGTTAAGGATAAAACTAGTATGGAAACCAAGTGGCAAGGGCAGAAACCAAGGGTCAGGCAGCTGGGATGAACTCCTTCTTCTAGCTAAGCTCTGAACTTAGCTCTGGATTTTTTAGCAGCCAAGGCAGAACATGACGGGGAATGCAGCTGATTTTCTGAGAAAGTAAACATATTGGTATGTCTAGGAGGCTAACATTTCCCTGGAAATTCAATTCAATGTATCAAGCATTTGCAGGCCATATTAAGTCTGTAGAGTCTGCACCCCGATTCTCACTTCCTTGATGAGTTGAGTTTCCAGAGCTGGCTTGGCTATATCCTTTTCAGGCCTTTAAAGGTACCTATGAGGGGTTGAGTTTGACCTGCCTCACATGAAGAGGCAGCCCTTCCTCTTGCCAAGCCAAACCCCTCCACACACATAAGCGATCCCACCATCCTGTGTTTGGCAGCACGTTGCCCCCTCTGGCATGTCTCTTCTCTCATTTATCTTCAAACTGTCCCTGTCTACTGGCTCTTCCCCTACTGCCTAACAAACATGCCTCGGTCTCTCTGTTCCCCCCAAAATCCTCACTTGTTCTATCCATGCTCTCATACTCCTCGAGAAAACCACTTGCAATAAGTGTCTCCACTTCCCCTCCTCTCTCTCTCTTCTTAAATCTCTACAACCTGAATTATGGTCTCCTCATTCTCCAGAAACTCCTCTCACCAAAGTAACCAGCAATCTCTTACCAGCAAATTCCAGTCATCTTCTCTCAGTCCTCATCCTTCTGGACACCTCTGCAGACTTTGATTGACGTCAATCAACCTCTTCTCCTGACACTCTCTTCCCTCTAAGTTTTCAGAACACTCCTCTCTCCTCTTTCTCCTCCTAGCTCTCTGACCACTCCTTCTCAGCCTCCTTTGCCTGATCTTCATCCAGATCATCCTGGATTACTTTCAGTGTTTTTCTGGTCTCTGTCCTAGGCCCTCTTCCCTTCCTCCTCTACACTTTCCACTTGGTGGTGATCTCCTCAACTCCCTTGGATTTACTTGCCAGCTCAATGCTGATTATTCTCAGTTTTATTTATTCAGCCTCAGCCTTTCTGTGACCTCCAGTACCCCATTTCCGATTGCCCATTAGACATCTTGATATGGGTGTCCAATCCACATCTTCATCTTAACATATTAAAAATAAACTCATCTCATACTCCAAAGCCTTCTCTCTTTTGAACTTTGCTATTATTGCCTGAGAATGACCACAATTCTCATAGACCCCCAGATTCTACCCTCGATGTCGTCCGCAGCTCCCAACTCTCTCCCATCCCCATAACCGACCTGTTGTCAGTCAATCAGGTTTCAGTCATGTCTGATTCTTTGTTACCCCTTGTGAGGTTTTCTTGGCAAAGATAATGGGTGGTTTGCAATTTCCTTCTTTATATAATTTTATAGATGTGGAAAGTGAGGCAAACAATAATAACAAAAAAAAAAAAAAGCTATGTGCCCAGGGTCACATAGCTAGTAAGTGTCTAAGGCTAGATTTGAACTCTCTTCCTAACTCCAAGCATAACATTTTATCAACTAGACCACAACTGGGGCTATTCGGAAAGGTCTCCTCCAGGAGGTGGCATGTAAGGTGAATGCAGAAGAAGCTTGCAATGCCAAGAGGTAAATGGACTAAATTCTTGGGAGAATTTTCCAGGTGGATTTTCTTTGAAGAGACACCATATAGTAAAAGGGCTGATGTCTGTGATAGTTCTGTAAAAGACAAAAATTGTCGTTAAATGGAAGGGTATCTATTTCTGTTTGTCTTTGTCTCTCTCTCTCTCTGTTTAGGTACCTAAGCAGCTAGGGTCCAGAGTCAAAGGACTTGGGCTCAAACCTCACTTCTGACACTCACCACCTCTGGGACATTAGTCAAGTAATTTAAGATTCAGTTACCTTCTTTTTAACCTGTATACAATAAGAAGATTGGGATAGCTGGCCTCAATGGTGTCTTCCAGATCTGGATTCATGCCCCTATGTTCCACTGCACACAGAAGGAGGGCAAATGACATTATGGCATGGTTAGATGGCAGGATAGGCTAATGACGGCCTGGGACAGGTAAAGCTCAGCTGTGTCTGTTGGTTATGTGCAGGGCTTGGCATTCTGACTGTTAGCATGATTCCCTACCATGGTAGAATCACTGTTGGGAAGGTATAAAAATTGTCCTTTCATTCCCCTCTCCACAATATCTTTGAACCCATGTATTTAAGTTGACTTTCCCTTCCTCTGTCATAAACAGGGGGTAATGTCCCACATTCAGGAAGACATTACAAGTGTGAAGGCAAGGTCTTCTCTCAGAGACCTTTTCCAAACCCCAGCAATATGCAAGATGACATTGCGTGTCATGTTTGGGTGGTGAGTGAACTTTATTTTTAAATAACTGATAGCATTCAGAGTATCAAAATAATTCAACCAGAGTCACATACATTCACTCTGCAGCTGAGGTCCTGAGAATGCTATCATCCCTAACAATTGGGGTTCAGAAATTTAAGAAAAAAGGATGCAGGGGTTGCTTGGGCTACTAAGATTATTATTGAATTAGTCTGAGAATGAGAATATTTCCTTTCTAAGGTAAAAGAAGCATTTCATTAAACAGAAATGAAAAATAAAATTTCTATGCTCTGTAATAAATGGTCCTACTTCCAGGTTTGTCTCTGGATTCTCCTTTACTGGAATGATTTTGGACTTGCAGAGATTTGGGTTCAGCATTTATTTGATCCAAGTGCTATTTGCACTCATAGATTTCCCAGCAAGGTGTCTTGCAGTCGTTAACTTGTCTTATCTGGGAAACCGCTTCACCTTCATCTTCTGTGCAGTTTTCTCTGGATGCGTGATCATCATTCGTATAATTGTGTCTCAAGGTGAGAAGTTGTTCGTTGAATATACTGCACTATGTTTAAAGTATCTGAAATGATTATATGATGTGATTGTGTTAGGCTCTGGGGCCACAAAGATGAAATGAGAGACAATGAAATTGTTCTCTCCCAGAGGTGTGGATGTGGGTCAGACTTAATTGGAGGATGGCCAAGCCAATAGCGCTACTGGATTGTAACAGAATATTACTGTGCTGAGAGAAACAATGACTATGAAGGGTACATGAGAACATTTACATGAGCTGATACAGAGTGAAGATGAACAAGAAAACCATGGACACAATGAGCACAATGTTGTAAGAAGGAATAACTGCAATGATAATGGAACCAGGGAAGCTATGGAATTATAAGGATCAAAGCTCACCGTGGAAAAGAGAGCAAAAGATGCACCTTCCTTTCTTACTGCAAAGGCGAGGGCCTACGGGTGTACAACACTGCATGTGGGATCAGCCCCAGTTGCCAATTTGGATGCACTCACTGAACTGATTTTGTCTCACTCTTTTTGGTTTTTGTTGTTGTTGTTGTTGTTGAAATAAATACTGTCTGGGTAGAGGAGGGAGGAGGGTTCCATTTGGCAATGGATAGCATGTAAAAACCAAAGATGTCAGTAGAGGAAGTGGGTCCTCCTCTGCCATGGTTCAACAATCACATGTGTGATTCTGAGTACTGTGCCTACCCCTACCATACCTCTGTCTGCTCTGTATGCAGCTGGAGGGGGAGGAGGATTTCTAAAGAAAGGACTGCCTCTACCCTTCTAGTGAGGCTCACAAGCAGAGGGCCCAGCTGCAACTCTTTAAAGAATGTACAGGGAGGCAGTTGATTTGGTAACTGAATGTGCAGTGATCACTGAGGGAAGCGTATGAAACTCTGATTTCTAAACTGAACAGGAAATAAAATGAAAATAAAGAGTCAATGATAAGTGAATTGAAAAGAGCTACAAGAAGTTGTCATAGCTTGAATGTCCTGAATATAAAAGAATGAGGTTCCAAATAAAGACCAGAGAGTCAGAAGCACCTGCTGAGCTTAAATAAACTGCTGATCGTCTGTTTGTCTTCAGATTTGGCTGCCCTTAAGCTGACACTCGGTGTACTTGGAAAGGGAAGCTTGGCTGCTATGTTTTTATGTCTTCAACTCTGCACATTGGAACTCTACCCAACTGAAATCAAGTAAGAATTTAAGGAAAATGTGACCAGACATCCAACATCAATGATGCTAAAACGTTCCTATCAAAGATTCAGACAGGTATAGATCTACTGAGTGGTCATTGGGTAGAAAACACAGAGCCCACGTATATTCAACTCAATTCAAATGAACAATTACTTACTAATTGGCTGCTCTCAGCAAGATACTGTGCTTGGTACTGGGAATAGAAAACCAAAAATAAAAGTATCCTGTTCTCAAAGAAATTTCATTCTATTGACTTTGCATCAAAGGTGAATAATCAAAAAATGGATGTATAATGAGAACATCAAATGATTTAACACACATCTTTCTATTGTGTGATTCTCATACCCAACTGGCTTGCCATATTTGGCTAAAAAAGAACAATAAAGTGATTGACAGAAGTAAAGGCTTATGAATCAGTCTGAAGGATGCTTGCCTGTGGTGCACTGGATTGGAGTCACCAAAAAGCCTGTTTATTTTGCCTTGGAGGCATATTAACTTCCTGGTATTTGGCTGTTTTTTGTCCAGCTCTTTGATGGGTCAGCCACTGATGTGTTCTTCTTCAGCTACAAAGTGGAGGTGTTGGAAGGGGAAATGTAAGAACAGCAAAGGAAATCTGTTTTAAATATGATGATGTGGGAGATGACATATATTGGGGTAGGGAAGGTCAGAGGAAGGAAAGAAGACCCAGGGAGGGAAAAGTAAGGGGCAAGAAGCAAAGAGCAAATTCTTCTAGCCCTCTGTCCAATATCCTGATCATTCATCCTCTTTATTAGCGGTATCATTCGGGAATTCACAAGTTTTGTCATATCTCAATATCCACTGGAGCGAATTCTTCTAGACTTTATTAACTCACTCACAGTGCAGCCACCTATCCTTTCAAACCCCTGGCTGCCAAATCCATGATTCTACCAAACACTTCTCTCCACAGTCTGAACTTCTCTCTCATTGAGGTTAACACCTCCCTGATCACAATGGTAAAAGAGAACCACCCCGGGTACCCTAATGCCAAATTGTCATCCTAATATGTCAGAGGGCTATAGACAGCAAGGTGCAGTCACTGGCTCTGGAATAAGAGGACCTGAGTTCAAATTTTACCTGCCTTTGATGCTAACTCTATTTGTGACATTGGGTCAGTCACTTCTCTGTGACACAGTTTGCTCATTTGTACGATGAGAAGAATACCTAACTAGATGGTGTTAGGACTCTTCAAACTGAAAGGTTATGATTTTGTAACATGTTTTCTGTACAAGAACATAACAATTGCTCTCTGCTATATTCAAAATATGCCAGGGTCTCTGTTGGTTTCCCAGGAATACAAGGGTTCCATAGTGAGTGTGGCCAAAAGGGCTTGGGAGCTGTGAAAATCACCTAACCTTAAAGGTTTGGCTTAATTTCAGGGAACAAATTTTTGTACAATATTGAGATAGATGCCACAGTTTAAGGTCATTAGCTCATACGATGCTTTATTGTAGATTTTTTAAGCCTAGAAACCAAGCTCATGGGCCTGGGGCAAGAGGAGGAGGAGGAGGATGGGAAGTAAGATAAGCTTAATATTCCCTGACAAATGGGAACCAAGAAGTGCAGGCCTTGGGACATCTGTGAGGGCATTCACATCAGGACTTCCTGCTTGACTCCCATTGGTGAGAGGGTGTTATAATGCTGATAGTATGGCCTTCATCGAGCCTCTCCTGTGGGGATGTTGTAGAGCACATTGCTTCTCCTTCCTCTTAGTAAAAAAGCAAACTTATATTCGACTCAACACAATACAAGGTTTATTTGTCGTTCCTAATGTGGTGCTTAAAAATTTAAAAAGACTTTAAAGGCTCCAGGGAAGTTCTGACCGTTCACATATTCTTGAGTAAACTGTCCAAATAAAAATAAAAGAAAAAGTCATCTGCTGTGTTTGTGTCTATGTACATATGAAAGTATGTATGTGTGCGTGTGTGAGCAGACTCTAGTGAGAGTTTAAACCACTTTGGGCCCAAGAACTCTGTGAGAGGGACAAGATAAAAAATGTTATGAGGGACAAAATTAATCTTGGAGATTACTTTGGGTCAAACACCTCAGAAGGTTACAGGACAAGAGGCAGGAAGTTGGCTCAAAGGTCCTCTGGATCTTGACAGAACAAGATGTAGTCCATTCTGTTGAGATTTCCTAGTGGTACAGAATTTATTAATGCCAAAGCTCCAGCAAGCAGCTTTTGGCTCTGGGATGACTGACCCGCTCCACCTCACCTCTCAGCTGTACAAGCACCTTAAGGAATTATTGAGACATTAGTAATTACTGAGACCTTTACAATAAAATTCCACCTTATTCTCAGAAAGGCACTGAGCTAGGTGAGAGGGAGACAGCGAAAAGCAAAGCAATCTCTGCCCTCAGGTTGCTTATATTCTAACTTTCTTCCCAATTGTTTTCACTCACAGGCAGAAGGGAATGAGTGTTGGTGGTTTAAATTCATCCTTCTGTGCAACGTTTGCTACCCTTGTCTTCATCATTGGCAGCTATATCCCTGTTCTGCAGCCTCTGTTGTTTGGAGTAGTGCCTATCCTTTCTGCCATTGCTGTCTCCTTCCTGATTGAGACCCATGGCCTCCCACTGTTGGAGACCATCCAAGAGACAGAGAACGGGTCGGTTCCTGACTCCTATCAGTGGAAAGGTTACAATAAAGAAGATCCAGGGTGTCTTTCAGGCTCCACTTTACCCTGGTCTCAATATGTAACAATAGTCGGGGAAATGCATTGGATAATTTCACAGCTATCATGACAAACCCAAGTTCCATAACTCAGCACATAAATCTCTTCTTGTCATCAATTTTAAGCATAAGAAAACCAATAGAATACATTGAATTGTATTAAAGTGACTATTACTGGGAATCAAAATACTTGGAGATACCTGAGTCAATTTCCTATAGATATAACATATAGAGTTCATTTCAATTATCTCATTAAAATTCTCTTAATTTCAATTTAGTTTAACAAATACCTATGAAGTACCTACCATGTGCAATGTAGGGCAGGTTGGTGGCAAAGGGCATAGAGTACTGGGCCTGAGTCAGGAAGACTCATCTTCCTGAGTTCAGATTTGGCTTTAGCTGTGTGACCAGGGCAAATCTTTTAACCTTGTCTGTCTCAGTTCCTCATCTGTAAAATGATCTGGAGAATGACGTGGCAAACCATTCCAGTACCTATGCCAGGAAAACTCCAAATGGGCACAAGAAGACTCAGACATAACTGAAAGAACTGAAAAAATGTCTTCAAGGTAAAGTCTTAGATGGTGGGAAGAGAAAGAAGCCACAAAACATATCGTGTTCTTTAGATTATTATCTAGTTGGGGAAAGAACAAGTAGGAATATAACTATGTGGAAGAGAAGAGGTTCAGGCAAAGACTGATGGAAAAGTTTAGACGGGAAAGCAGACAAGCACGCGAAGAGTAAACGAAGACTTCGTGGAGGAAGCATGGTTTGTCTGCTCTCCACATAGATGAGAAAATCATTCTGCTTATGCTAAAGCAATGAGTGCCTCGTTTCAAGGCTTGCTGCATTTTCTCTCAGTTCCCCCAATACAAGGGGCAAAGAAGAAGGGTTCAAACATTCCCTCCACACCATCACTTCAAGACCATGCCAACATTACTTAGCAAGCTCTCCTACTTGGAAATTAATATCACCGTGTCATCAGTCAATGGTCATGCCATCATCTCCACACTCTTGTCGCTATCATCTCCTGTACTCCAGATCACCATGAGAGTGCTCTCCATGGGTTCCCTAGTTTACAAATGCATTCTCTACCTCACTCACAATCTCACATTCACCTGCACGCTTGCCTTCATCCTTGGGGACTTCAATATAGACAATCATAGCACTCTGGACACTCTCCATTTGTCCATTTCCTTAATTCCTATGACTTCTATCCCCACTCAACCTCAGCTACCTGTAGTGGTGGCCACATCCTAGACCTCAACCTCACCAAAATTGTTGCACATCTTGACCTCTGAAATTCCACTCTGATTCTCCGTATTGCTCTCCTCTCTCTCCTATTTCCTATGGCCTCCTAAGCTGGTTTTCATCCTTACCAGACTTGTAGTCCAATAAAACTTCTCTCTCCTCCCAGTCCCTCACCCCTCTCTTTGCTTCATATTCAATCTTTAACAGTCTTGGCTCAATAATCAGTTCAATTTGGCATTCTTCTCCCTGTTTAAAATTGCCTTTCCTAAGAAGTAACACCCTTCACTTTCATTCCTGTATTTCCACTATTCATGCCCACCACACCACCCTTCACTTCTACTCCCAAGAATTACCCCTACAACCTACCCAAAAGAGTGGCCATGCAGACTTGGTCTGCAGAATTCCAGTCAGGAGGAATCCATTTCTCCCCACAAATGCCCATTGGACTTTGGATCAGCTCCAGGAGCCAAGAAGATTCTGTGGAATTTGACTCTTTGCAGTTTTCACCCTTTGCTCCTGGCCTGCCCCATGGGACTCAGCAGAACAATGCTAAACCCTCTTCCACATGACAGCCGTTCAGATACTAGAAGACACCTGTCCTGTTTCCTCTGGTGAGAGGCAGCTAGTAGTGTAGCGGACAGGGCACTGGGCCTGGAGACAAGACAACCTGAGTTCAGATCTGGCCTCTGACACTTGCACATGTGGGGGAGATTTGGCAAATCACTTTGTCTTCCTGGGCCTCAGTTTCCTCATCTTAATAAAGAGGGGCTGAGTCCAGATGCCTCTGAGATTCCTCTAGGCTCTAAATCCATGGTCCTATATCCATTCAGTCACTATCCTCTGGATGCTTATCAATACAAAATATGATGCCCAGAACTGAGCACAATATTTCAGAGTAATTGGGACAGGGGGTTTCTGAAACTATTTTCACCTCCATAAGTGGTGTGGACATCTATTTGTTCCCTTGGAGGGCAGAGTTTGTGTTTGTGTGTGTGTGTGTTTGTGTGTGTGTGTGTGTGCTCACTCTGATCTGTTCTCTCATTGTCAAGTAGAGAAGGATCACCCCTATTCAGTTACCCTCAGATTCCCTCCAGATCTTAGTGGTCAGCTTGTGATAGAGGAATACTCTGACCTTATCTACCAACTTCAGCCATTGATTCTTTTTTTTATTTGTTGAATCCTTTCAGTCCTGTCCAACTCTATGTGACACCATTTGGGGCTTTCTTGGCAAGGGTTCTGGAGTGGTTCTCCAGTCATTCTCCACCTCATTTTTCAAATGAGGAACTGAGGCTAACAGGGTTAAATAACTTGTCCATGGTCACACAGCTAGTAAGTGTCAGATGCCTGATTTCAACTCATGTAGATGAGTCTTCCTGATTTTGAACACAGTGCTCTACGCACTGGACCACCTGGCTGCCCTCCCTGAGACTCCACCAATGCATTTTTGTTTATATAGCTAGCTAAATACACTGGTGATATTTGTAGACTTGAGACTTAATCATTTACTTCAAAATCAGGCAAAAGACATAACAACATCACAGTTACTCCCATATTAAAACAAATACAGGAATTATAAATACATCACCATCCACACATAACCTTGAGTCACTTTCTTGTAACTGTCTACACATTTCCTATGGAGGAGAGTGGGCACACACCTAGAGACAGCTGCCAAGGAGGCACACGTGAAAAGAAAACCCATGTCCTGGAGGTAACCCACAACTCTGCAACTGTAATACACTTTCATATCCTCTTCTTATTCTGAGACCTGGGCATAGAAATGCTTTTATGGACAGAGCCTCTTTCTGCATCTGATGCTTGCTCTGCCATGCTTCATTCGTCCAGGCTATGCTCAACCGACACTTCACTGACTGCGGTATCTCAGCCAGCCTAACTGATCTGCTCTGCCACTTTTCTGATTCTCTGCTGTAAAGCTCCCTCTCTGCTCACTTGGACATACTCCTCAAGAGCAACTCTACTATCCATCACTTCCAGCCTCAAACTTAGAGGATTCACGTCTGAAATCTGTCCTTTCTCACTCTCTTTTCCTCCTCTTTCTGGGTTCAAACACTGGGCACTATGTGGCTATGACCCTCCTTTAACTTAAGATTAATAACCGTATTCTCATCTTCTGTCTCTGACCAGTCAAATTTATATTTGTGCCTTCTCATAGAACTGCTCTAGTGTCTGTATCATTCCAGTGCACAAAGTTTGCCACAAACACTTCTATCTCAGAACTCTGAGTCTCTCCTTCAGAACTCATCTTCAGACAAGTGAACCATCAAAGCAGAATTAACTAACAGAAAACTCCTCCATATGAGAAGGCAGTACCTTAAAAGGGCAGGATCTTGTACAGATATGAACTCAAACTTCTCTGTGTACATCTTTTTCCCACACCCTCCAATGCCACCCTTGATAGAATGCCACCTCTTTGAAGGCAGGCTTCTGGCAATTTTTACCTTGGAGTTCAAAGTGCCTTGCACATAGTAGGTGCTTAATAACACCTGGATAAACTGATGGTTTTGACTTACCCAGATATATTTTAAGACTCACCGTTCTCAGCTCAGGTTTCTTTGCAAATGAAAATGTCCCTTACCCAAGATTTTAGAGTCCTTCCTCCAGCTGGGACAAACTTTGCTTTTGATGTTTAATAGCAGAGTTGTTTTGTTTCTGTGCTTTTCCTTGATCAGGTTGAAGAGGGCACAATCTCTGACAGGAGATGCCAGTCAAGATGTGCAGGAGAGACCAGCCTTGCTTATCCCTGAAATGCCACAAGCTGAGAGCACGGTTTAATGCTTTCTTGTGGGCCCTCAACTACACTTCTGAGGTACTCCAATGTCTGGACCCAGCTGCATTATTTTTTCTTGTTCTGAAGTGAGATCTACCTTCTCTGGATTGAGAGCGCACTGTCTGGCTGCTGAGAGGATGGAACAAGGTGACCTGGTAGAACTTCCCTGAAATTTAGTACATGGAATAAAGTCTTGATTGTTAAGCATCATTCATCAAAATGGGTCTAATAAACAATGAAGAGAAGTAAAAATCCCCTTGGATTTGTGGTGCAGGGTACCCTCTGAGACCTTACTCAGTACCTCAGGATACGCCCGTAGATCTTGGCAAAGTGTTCTCCCTCTGGGAAAGCCAGTCCTGTCTTCCAATAACAGGTGGAAATACAAAGCAAGGTAGGAAGCATTGTGGACAGACAAAACGGCCTCTTGGACCTTATAGCTCCTTGGAAGATATACGGAAGAACCTTAATTAGGGGCACCACACTCCACTTTGGGGAAAGCATCTTTAGTCTAACCCCAGTAGTGCTACTTCTCGCCTCTCTGCCCTTGGACAAGTCATTTATTCTCCCTGGGACTCAGTTTCTTCATTTGTAAAATGAAGGGTTTTGACTAGAAAGTTCTAAGGTCTCTTCCAGTATCTTCTTCATAGACCTGCTCTTCTCCCCCAGTCCTGCCCACATGCTAGCACACATCACCATATCTGAACACTGTACCTTCCAACAAATTCCATACTGCTTTTAAATCCAGTGAAACCCTTCTTATTTCCACCTCAGCCACACAGAATCACACAGCCATGGTCACTCCCATGAGCTCACCATTAACGACAAGCATTTCAATTCCTTGATCAAGTTAAGTCAAGTCAATAAGCATTTATTAAGTGCCTACTATGTGAGAGGCATGGTGTGAAGCATTGTGGTTATAAAGAAAGGTGAAAGACAGTCCTTGCTCCCAAGGAGCTCACATTCTAATAGGGGGAAACAATAAGAACATCTCTGTGCAAACAGGAACTGAAAAAGGGTAAACTGGAAATAATCAACAGAGAGGGGGCAGCTAGGTGGCACAGTGGATAGAGTACCCGCCCTGGATTCAGGAGGACCTGAGTTCAAATCTGGCCTCAGACACATAACACTTACTAGCTGTGTGACCTTGGGCAAGTGACTTAACCCCATTGCCTATCCAAATGAAAAAAAAACAAACAAAAATAATAATAATCAACAGAAAGAAGGCACTAAGGGAGGATGGGAAAGATTTCTAGACTTTAAAAATGCTGCCATTCTTCTGTCTGTTGTAACCTCTTATCATTCAGTCTCTTCCTGGATCTCACTTCTCATCCCTTCCTTTGTCATCTACATGGCCTCCATTCCATCCCTCTGCTCAGCACTTTCTCAGGCCATCACCCCTCTAATGCCTTCACTTTCCCCCCTCCCATCTTGACCCTACACTTCAATGGGGAAACTCTGCAGTGTCTTGTTATTGGCTCTTGCTCTCTTATCATTAATCACTGTCACTATCACTAATCATGGGACAGCTGGGTGGTACAGTGGATAGAACACTGGGCCTGGAGTCAAGAACATTTATCTTCCTGAATTCAAATCTGACCTTAAACACTTACTACCTCTTTGACCCTGGACAACTTATTTAAAACTGTTTGCCTCAGTTTCCTCATCTGGAAAATGAGATGGAGAAGGAAATGGTAAGCCACTTGGTATCTTTGCCAAGTAAACCCCAAATGAGATCACACAGAGGAAGACATTATTGAAAACAATTGGACAACAAAAATCATTAATCCTGTCTTGCCAATCCCCAATCCAGGAATATTTCCCACATTTGTGTAAGGCTGGGTCCTGTGCTTCTCTAAGAAGATAAAGAATCATGCAGACTGTAACTACTACACACTCATGTTATTGAACTTCAAATGCACCTTTATTACAGTGAGACAATCCTTCTACTTTTTCCTCATTGATTCACTCTCCCACTCTTCACTAGTCTGTTTCAAATCTTCTTCTCTCTCCTCAAACCTTCCCCATTTCCCTTGCTCCCACCTTCTCAGATGGACTCACTTCTTTCTTTAATACAAACATCTCAGGAGCAGCTAGGTGGCACAGTGAATAGAGCACCGGCCCTGAAGTCTGGAACACCCGAGTTCAAATCTGGCCTCAAACCAAACACTTGACACTTACTAGCTGTGTAACCCTGGGCAAGTCACTTAATCCCAATTGCCTTAAAAAAAAAGGAAAAAAAATTAGAACATCTCAGCCAATAGTGAAACTGTTTCCTCCAACATTAACAGTGTGAAAATATCATAATAACCAATAACATTCCCAGTGAACCCTTAATTGCCAAATCTGATGATCTTTCCACAGTTCTAATCTTTCTCAAAATTTCCTCCAATTGCTCATGTCCACCAAAACTCTGTCCTTGACCCCCTTATCTTCTCTCTCTCCTCTGCCTCACTGACTTAGTCAACTTTCATGGGCTTAATTACATTCTGTAAGTAGATGACTCTCAGATGTGTAAATCCAGCCCAAGTCTCTCTCCTGAGCTCTAGGCCCATCACCAATAGCCTGCTGCTCATTTCAAACTAGATGTTGTGTAGTCATCTCAAACTGAATATCACCAAAAAAATTACTCATTACCTTTCTCCCCAAAACTCAGCTCATTTTGGAACTTCACCATTTCTATGAAGGGCATGTACTTCAGTCACTCAGTTTTACAACCTAGGTACTATTCTCACCTCCTTACTATCCCTTACTCCCATATACAATCAGTGAACAAATATTGTCATTTCCACCTCTACAACATCATAGATAGATACATTGATAGATAGAGATACCAACCTATATGGTATATATATGTATAGATAAACACACACGCACATATACACATATGTGCGTGTGTGTGTATATATATATATTTTCTCTCTATTCACACAGCTACACTTTAGTCTAAGCCCTCATTATGTCATGTCCCAACCATTGTAATATATCCGCCGTTACCTGATCCCGCATAACCATCCCATTCATATTCTACTCCCATCCCACGCCATATTCTAAAGCTACCCACAAATTCCACTGCTTTTTGGAATGTATCTGATCATTAGATAACACACTGGTTTTCATCTGCAATCTTTTCCTTTCTTAGTAGCCTAAATCAATAGATCATATATAAAATGCTTTGTTTGGCATGTAAAACTCTTTATCTAACCCAGGCCTCCTTGCCCTTCCTAGTACAAGACACTTCACCCCCTACTCCAGGCATTTTCCTTATCTTCCATGCCAGGAAATTTCTCCCTCCTCATCTGCCTCTTGGCTCCCCTAGTTTCTCTCAAACCTCCATCAAGTCTCACAGAAAGCCTTCCCTGATCCCCCTTCATTTTAGTGTCTTTCCTCTGTTGATTATTTCCAATTGATCCTGTACACAGTGTGTTTGTACATAGCTCTGTAGACTGTGAGCTCCTCAAGATTTGGGGTTGACTTTTGCCTTTCTTTTTTTCCCTAGCATCTAATACACTACCTGGCACATAGTAGGCACTTAAATATGTACTAACTGACAGCAAAACATCCACAAGGCCTGTCTTTTCCCCCTCATACCAGAGAGACTGCATTGGAGATACAACCAGGCACCTCTGAGAGGTGAACCATCCGTCAACCTGTACATGGTGCTGGAGACGAAAACATTCAAGTGTCAGCAGTAGATGACGTGTCCTAGCTTGCATGTAATCAGTCACTGAACTGGTGCTTCTCTCTTCCAATAAGCAGGCTCCCAAACAGCCCAGAAGCCCTGCTGTTGGCTCTTTCCCACTGTGGGGCTTCGCAGCTGGCCTGCCATCAGCGCCCCCGGTGGCCACTCGTTCATCTTTACCTTATGGTGTCTAACCCAAGGAGTTTACCACGTTGTCAGTGATGAACCTAATGGCTTTTGTTTAATGTCCCCATGTCCTCCCAATACTTATTGGACTTGGAACTTCATTGGTGAGTACCTTAAAATGCTAAAAAAGTGATATGCAAATAAGGTAACTGTCCACAATGCCTTGCTGCCCTTGTTACCTTAGTTACTTCTCTGCCTTCAAGTGCTCTCAGCACATTCATTCATCTCAAGGGCAGTTCTCTATCTAGTTCTCCTCATGGCCTGTGTTTCTCCTTCACAGGAGTAAGATCATAGAGTTACAGTTAGAAAGTACGTTAGTGTCCATCCAATCTAACCTCCCCATTTTGTAGATTTTTAAAATAAAATCATTTTGGTAAGAGAGACTATTGCTTCACAAGGTGATTTTATCCCCCTTTTCTCTCTCTTTCAACAACCAAATGGTTCACATGTGAATACAGCAGTAATTTCTACTGACAAGGACGGTTCTAGCCCTTCTGAGTTGGAGGGGTTGGGAGATCCTGGGTATTGATCACAGGCAGTAATAGCTAACACTTATATAGCACTTAGTATGTGTCAGGCACTCTACTCTGCTCTTTTCCATGATTAGCTCATTTGATCCTTCAATAATCTGGGAAGACAAGTGCTTGTATTATCCATATTTTATATATTAGGAAACTGAGGCAAAAAGAGGGTAAGTGATTTCCCCAGGATCATACAGGTGGTAGGTATATGAGGTCAAATTTGAACTCAGGTCTTCTTGACTTTGACAATACCGCCGCTGAGAGGAGGGACAGGAGGATGGGCTATGATCGTGCCGGTCAGAGGATATGGACCTGCAGGAGCTACTGCTCAGAGAGCATTCATCCATCGTTATCCATGTAAAATACCTGCTTAGCAGACTACACCCGATCCATAAAAGGTCAGAGCCAGTTTGGGATTGTGGGCAGGGGCATCCTGGGCCATGAAAATCTAGGGAAGAACGGGTGTTGTCTGTGTCCAAAAAAAGGTGGCAGCTCAAAGAAAAGAGAAGGTTTTCTCCTTGCTCCCTAGTCTAAGTTATGGAGGGGGAACCTTTTCTTGCTAAGTTGCCAAATATCATTGACATTGCCCCACCCCCACCTTGAGGTCAGGAAGCTCCTTGAGGACAGGATGATTTTGGTTTTGCCTTTCTATGCCCAGTGCCTAGCACAGTTTCTGGTTCATACTAGGCACTTAAGGACATGAGCTGTGTTTTCAACCCAATGACCCAGCAGAGCTACACTGCTTGAATCTTTGATAGGGACACTTTACCATCATTGACCTTTGATATTCAAGTTACATTTTCCCTAAATTCTTACCTGATTTCAGTTGGGTAGAGTTCTAACTTATAGAGGGAAAAACAGAAAAACTCACCTCCTAAACCTCCTTTTTCAAGCACTCTGAGTGTCGACCTAAGGGTAGCCAGATTTGAGGGCAAACAATGATGAAATCAACAGAATTGTAGAAGTGGGCCCAGTAAGCAGAATAACGCAGGTGATTGTTGAACCACAGCAGATTAAGATCCATTTCCTTTACTGGAATCTTTGATTTTTATATGCTTTTCATTGCCAAATATCACCATTCTCCCTCCTTTGCTCTGGGAACCATTTCTTTTAACATAAAAACAAAGAGAAAGATAGAAATTAGTTTAGCAAATGTATCGAAATTGTCAACCCCATTGAATAGTAAGTACAGTGTTCCACATCCACAGGCCCTCCCCTTTGAAGTAAGGGAGTATGCAGTTCCTCTCTTTTCCTTTTTCTTTTTTTTCTTTTGTGAGGCAATCGGGTTAAGTGACTTGCCCAAGGTCACACAGCTAGTATGTGTCAAGTGTTTGGTCTGAGGCCCAATTTGAACTCAGCTCCTCCTGACTTTAGGGCCGGTGCTCTATCCACTGCACCACCTATGTTGGTTTGTTGTTGTCTTTTTTCGGTGAGGCAATTGGGGTTAAGTGACTTGCCCGGAGTCACACGGCTAGTGAGCATTATGTGTCTGAGGCCAGATTTGAACTGAGGTCCTACTAACTCCAGGGCCAGTGCTTTATCCACTGCACCGCCTATCTGCCCCAGTTCCTCTCTTGTTCATGGTGAACTTTGACCCTTATAATTCCATAGCTTCCCTGGTTCCATTATCATTGTAGTTCCTCCTTCTTACATCGTTGTACTCATCGCGTCCATGGTTTTCTTGCTCGTCTTATTTCATTCTGCATCAGTTCATGTAAATGCTCTCACGTGCCCTTCATATTCATTGGTTCCTTCAGCACAGTAATATACTGTTACAATCCCGCACTGCTATTGTCTTGGCCATCCTCCAATAAAGCCCAGCCCACATCCAGATGTCTGGGAGAGAACAGTTTCATCACCTCTCATTTCATCTTCGCCATCCCAGAGCCTAACACAACCACATCACCTACTCGTTTCAGATACCATATGCATCATGCAGTAAGTTTCTCATCTGGAGGCACAAATATGCCAATGATGATCTGCATCCAGAACTGCACAGAATATGAAGGTGAAGCGGTTTCCCAGATGAGGCATACTAATGGCTGCCACCAGCCTTGCTGGGAAACCCATGAGAGCGAAAAGCACTTGGACCAAGTAAATGTTGAACCCAAATTTCTGCATGTGTGACATTATCACACAATGGGAGCATCTGTCTGCAAGCCTGGGAGTAAAACCATTTATTATAGAGTGCAGAAGTTTCATTTTTCATTTCTGGCCAATGAAATGCTTCTTTTGCCTTAAAAAAGAAGTGTTCTCCTTCTTGGACTAATTCAAATAATAACCCCAGCGTCCCTATCAACTCCTATGTGCCATTTTATCAAATTTCTGATCCTCTGTCTCTCTGGTTCTCCTACATTCGGAATGAAAGCATTCTCAGGGCTTAAGCTGGAGAGTGAGTATATGTGACTCTTGGTGAAATGTTCTGATACTCTATTTCTATCAGTCGGTTAAAAATGAAGCTCACTCACCACCCAAACGTGACACAAAATGTGGTCTTGCATCATTCTGGTGCCTGGACAAGATCTCTGAGAGAAGAGCTTGGATTCACAGTTGTAAGATCCTCCTGAATATGGGACATTACTCCCTATTTAAGATAGAGAGCAGAGGAAGGCATTGGCTTAAATACTTATGGTGAAGGACCTTGGGGAGAGGCGAATGAGGGGACCAATTTTCATACCAACTCTCCTGACAGAGATGTTGCCATGGTAACATACCATGCTGACTGTTAAAATGCCAAGCCCTGTACATAACCATCAAGCAAATTCAAGCTAAGACAATCTCGTGCTGTCATGAGCCTACCCGAACATCTGACCATCTCACAATGTCATTGGCTCTGTTCCTATGTGCAATGGAACATGGAGACATGAATCTAGAGCTCGAAGAGAAGACAGAGGCCATCTATCCTAATCCTTTCATTTTTCATAAATGGAAACTGAGGCACCTGGAGTTTCACTTACTTCACTAATGTCACAGAGCTGGTGAGCAATAGAGGTGGGGTTTGAACCCAAGTCCTCTGACTCCACACCCTGTGATATCTAGCTTTCTAGGCACCCAAACAGAAAGAGCAATAGCTCCAGGTTTTTAAGGCACAATAGATAGAGTGCTGTGCCTTGAGTCAGGAAGACTCATCTTCTTGAGTTCAAATCTGGCCACAGACACTTGATAGCTGTGTGACCCTGGGCAAGTCACTTAACCCCATTTGCCTCAGTTTCCTCATCTATAAAATGAGATGGAGAAGGAAAGGACAAACCAATGTGTATTTTTGTCAAGAAAATCCCAAAAAGGGTCATGAAGACTTGCATGCAAGTGAAAATGACTGAAGAAAAGAAACAAGTTCCAATGATTTTGTCTTTTTTTTTCTTTCATTTCCTTACTGGTGTACTTGTTAACTCTGACCAGGAGACGGTAAGCTCCTCAAGAGCAGGGGCAATTTACTTTTCCTCTTTGTACACCCAATGCCTAGTAGAGTGCATGGCACATAATAGGCACTTAATAAATGCCTCTTGATAGGGGAGTAAGGATTCCCTATTTGAAAAAAAGCTGCTAGAAGACCGAAAGATAGTTGAGCACAAATTGGTCAGACAAACATATCACAACATGTACTACAATAAGCTCCAAAGAGATGCATGGACCAAATCTAAGAGGTCTCACCATTTTGCAAAAATTGAGAATGGAAGGAGACAATTTATCTAATAATGGCTAGAGGAGCAGTCACAGCAGCAGCTTTCTCCAGAGCCAGTCAACTCCTTCTCCCCTGCAATGACCCTCACCCTCACCATGACTAAATTATAAAACCTGGGACCCATTAGTTCTGACCTGCAGGTTTTCACTGATCCCTGCCGGGCAGCAGCATCTTCATTGTTCCTGCCTGCTATGATCCCTGCTCTGTTGAATTCACCCTGGGGTCTCTACCCTGTGACCACAAACCCCTGAGCCCTTTCACCTTTGGTTACTGATCAACATTAGTCCTGCCAAACCCCTTTTCCTACTAATAAGTGAACTCGAACAAAAGAGATGGGAGTTCAAGATTCAAGCAGGGAGGCACTCACTGGACCCCCAAAGGGTAAATGGCAGTCTGGACCTCAAAGGGTCTGAGCCAGTACCAAAGTGCTTAGATCACCCCTCCAGTGGTCACAATAAAGCCCCTCACCATGACAAACCCCACTTCTGACACCAGAAATCTCAACCAGGAGAAGCCCACCTGTCAAAATGCAAAGAAGTTCAAGTTGAGTTGAAAGCAGAAAAGTTTTATTAGGAGGAAAATCAGACATGTACTAGTGCTGAGGCAACCACCTAGGAGAGGCAGGGGCAATTCATTCTTGCACACCACAAAGGGATTCAGGGAGGGATTAGGGTGAAGAATGTACTGTCTTTCCCAGGAACAGGTGGGACACAGAAGCAGGATGTTTTGTAAGAACAGTTGGCTACAAAGCTGATTTTGGCCAATTGGGGTTCACAGCTCAGCAAGGTCAACCAGGAAACACCAGCAAAGGCATCTGGGAGTGAGCAAGACTTTGGCTCATTGCAGGCCTCTGATTGGCTCCTTTAAGCAAAGAGGCTTACTCTATGTCTGGTGCACCTGGTGGTAAGATAACTCATACAGACGTAATAATCTTGGGGCTACTCTCATAGTAGTGGAAGAGTTCTCAAAGGGCTACACTGCACTACTAGACCAAGGGGGGAAATTGTATTTCTCCTCTTTGTTTATTGCTCTCTTTTTAAAGTATGATGCTTAATAATTAAGACTTTATTTCATGTATTGAATTGCAGGGAAGTTCTACCAGGCCACCTCGTTCCACCCTCTCAGCAACCAGACAGTGCACTCTCAATCCAGAAAAGGTAGATCTCACTTCAGAACAAGAAAAGATGATGAAGCTGGGTCCAGACATTGGTATTCTTCAGAAATAGAGTTGAAGACCCACAAGAGAGAATTAGACTGTGCTCTCAGCTTCTGGTATTGCAGGGATAAGCACAGCTTATCTCTTCTGTACATCTTCACCGGCATTCCCTTTCCGAGACTGTGCCCTCTTCACCCTAATCAAGGAGAAACACAGAGACAAAGCAACTCTGCTCTCAGACATCAAAAGCCAAGTTTGTTCAAGCTGGAACAAATGACTCTGGAATATAGGGGAAAAGATGTTTTCTTCTGTACAGAAATCTGGGCTGAGGGTGATAAGTCTCAAAATAAATCTGGGTAAGTCAATATCACCACTTTATCTAGCAGTTATTAAGCTCCTACGACATGCAAGGAACTGTGAACACCAAGATAAAAATTTCCAGAGTCCCTGCCTTCAAGGTAAAAACATTCTACCTAGGGTGGCATTAGAGGGTGTGGGGAAAAGATGTACAAAGAGGAGGTTGACTTCATAGCTGTACAAGCGGCTGTCCTTTTAAGGTATTGCCTTCTCATATGAAACAATTTGTTGCCAAATAAAGTCTGCTTTCAAGGTTAACTTGTCTGAGGGCGAACTCTGAAGGAGAGACCCAGAGTTCTGAAGCAGGAGTGTTTGTGGCAGACTGTATACCCTGGAATGATACAAACACTAGAACAGTTCTGTAAACTTAACTGGACATACACAGAAGATGAAAATATAGTTATTAATTTTTAGTTAAGGGAGGATTGTTTCCAGATACTGCCCAGCGCCTGAACCCAGAAAGAGAAGAGAAAGAGAGGGGGAAAGGAAAGATTTCAGAAATGAATGCTCTGAGTTTTGAGGTGAGAAGTGATGGTTAGTTGAGCCAGCTGTGAAAAGAGATACTTGGAGCAGCTAGGTGGTGAAGTGGATAGAGCACCGGCCCTGAAGTCAGGAGGACCTGAGTTCAAATTCGGCCTCAGACCAAACACTTGACACTTACTAGCTGTGTGACCCTGGGCAAGTCACTTAACCCCAATTGCCTAAAAAACAGTGAAGAACAGCCACCTGCTGGCTCTACCTGACACATGGTAGATGCTTAATGGTATTTGTTAAAGTAAATTAAAATGAAGAGAATCTTAATGAGATTATTGAACTGAATCATACATGGTATATCTATTAAAAAAATTCACCCAGGTATCTCCAAGCATTTTTATTACCTCTAATTGTCACTTTAGCACAATACAATGTACTGCATTGTTTGTCTTATTTTAATAATGCATAGGAAGAAGAGATTTGAGGACTGGGCTATGGACCTTGGATTTTCATGATAACTCTGAAACTACCCAAAATACTTCCTCCCTGCCCCCCCCCACTGTTATATATTCTGAGTCCAGGGGAAAGAACAACCTCAAAGAGACCCTGGATTTCACTTAAAGTTACACTTTCACTCAGGAATTATATGAACACAATTATAAAACACTTTTCACACAAATAAAGTCAGATCTAAATAATTGGAAAAACATTAATGGCTCATGGGTAGGCCAAGCTAATATAATAAAAATTACAATACTACCTAAACTAATTTACTTATTCAGTGCCATACCAATTAAATTACCAAAAAATTAATTTTACAAAGCTAGAAAAATAACAAAATTCACCTGGAAGGACCAAAGGTCCAGAATATCAAGGGAATTAATAAAAGCAAAAGGGAAGGTGGCCTAGCCACACCAGATTTTAAATTGTATTGTAGAGCAGCAATCATCAAAACTACTTGTTATTGGCTTAAAAATAGAGTGATAGATCAGCAGAATAGGTTGGGTACATGAGACATAGTAGTCAATGACTATAGTAATCTATTATTTGATTAACCCAAAGACTCCAGCTTCTGGAATAAGAACACACTATTTTACAAAAACTGCTGGGAAAACTGGAAAAGAGTATGGCAGCAACTAGGCATAAATCAACATTTTACATCGTATACAAAAATAAAGACAAAATGGGTATGCGATTTAGATATAAAGGCTGATACTATAAGCTAACTGGGAGAGCAAGGAATAGTTGGCCTGTCGAATTTATGGAGAACAGAAGAATTTATGACCAAACAAGAAATAAAGTACATTATGAAATGCAAAATGGATAATTTTGATTACATTAAATTGAAAAGTTTTTGCACAAACAAAGCCAATGCAACCAAGATTAGGAGGGAATTAGAAAACTGGGAAAGAATCTTTACAACTAGTGTCTCTGATAAAGGCCTCATTTCTAAAATATGTAGAGAACTGAGTCAAATTTATAAGAGTACAAGTCATTCCCCAATTGATAAATGGTCAAAGAATATGAACAGGGAGTTTTCAGATGAAGTAATTAAAACTATGTAGGGCCATATGAAAAAATGCTCTAACTCACTATTGATTAGAGAAATGCAAATTAAAACGACTGTGAAGTATCACCTCACGCCTATGAGATTGGCTAACATGACAAAACAGGAAAATGATAAATACTGGAGAAGATGTGGGAAAATTAGAACACTAATGCATTGTTGGTGGATTTGTGAACTGATCCAACCATTCTAGAGACAATTTGGAACTATTCCCAAAGGGCTATAAAAATGTGCATGCTCTTTGACTCAACAATACCACGTCTAGGTCTGTATCCCAAAGAGATTATACAAATGGGAAAAGGACCCACATGTACAAAAATATTGATAGTAGCTCTTTTTGTGGTGGCAAAGAATTAGAAATTGAGGGGATGCCCATCAATTGGGGAATGGCTAAACAAGTTGTGGTTTGTGGATATAATGAAATGCAATTGTGTTATAAGAAACGACGAGCAGGCAGACTTCAGAAAAACCTGGAAAGACTTCCATGAACTGATGCTGAGTGAAGTGAGCAGAAGCAGGAGAACAATGTACACAGTAACAGTCACGTTGTGCGATGACTAACTTTGATAGACTTATCTCTTCTTAGAAATGCAAGGATCTAAGACAGCTCCAAAAGACTCATGGTGAAAAATGCTGTCCACATCTAGAAAAAGAACTGAGGAGTCTGAATGCAGATCAAAGCATACTATTTGCTCTCTCTTTTTTTTCCTTTTTTTGTTTGTTTCCTATTTCTCATCATTTCTCCCCTTGCTTCTAATACTTTACAACATGACTAATGTGAAAATAGGTTTAATATGAATGTATCTATAGAGTCTATATTAAATTGCATACCATCTTGGGATGAGGGGAGGGGACAGATGGGGAGAAAACTTGGAAGTCAAAATCTTACAGAAGTGAATATTGAAAACTAAAAATAAAATAATTAATTTTAAAAAGTAAAGTTACACTTTCACTGATTAGAGTCAAGAACTCACCTGTTTTCTGTCTCTTGGATGGTCTCCAGCAGTGGGAGGCCATGAGTCTCCATAAGAAAGAAGACAGCAATAGCAGAAAGAATAGGCACTACTCCAAACAACAGAGGCTGCAGAGTAGGGCTAGAGCTGCCAATGATGAAGACAAGGGAAATCACCAGTGCACCAAAGCGTGCAGCTAAAATCCCAACACCCATTCCCTTCGCCTGTAAGTGAACAAAATTGGAACAAAACTTAGAATATAAGTAACCTGAGGGCAGGGACTTCTCTGCTTTTCCCCTGCCTTCCTCACATCTAGCTCAGTGCCTTTTCCATAACAGAGTGGAAGTTTAATGGATAGACCTCAGTAATTACCTTATTAAGTATGTTGGTGCAGCAGAGACGTGAGGGGGAGCAGGTCGGTCATCCCGGTGCCAAAAGCTGCTCATTTGAGCGTTGGCATTAATAAATTCTGCACCACTGGAAAACCTCAAATTAATGGGCTACATCTTGTTCTATCAAGATCCAGAGGAACTTTAGCACACCCTGCTGTCCCTTGTCCTGTATGCTACGGAGGAGTTTGATCTAATCTCTTGGATTAATTTTATCCCTCATATGTTTTTTTAATCTTATCATTCTTACAGAGCTCTTGAGCCTAAAGTAGGTTGTACTCTCCATAGTATCTGCTGATACATGCACACATACTAGTTACTTTCATATATAACTTAAGGCATGTACATATATAAGTCTATAATTCTCCAAAAGATCTGATACAAACATAAAAGAAGGTCATTTTCTTTGGCTTTTCTTTGACAATTTGCTAAAGAATATGCGGAGGCAGGACTTGGCTGGAACCATCAAATTCATTTTAATTCTTAACCGCTACAATAGGGACAAAAATACTTTGAATTGAATGGAATATACATTTGCTCTTTTACTAACAGGAAGGGGAAGCAAATCAGAACGTTCCCACAGGAGGAGCTCAATGGAAGCCATACTATGCGCATTACAACACCCTTCCACCAATGGGAGTCAAACATAAAGTGCTAAAGCAGATCCCTTCATGGAAGTCCCAAGGCCTGCAATTCTTGGTTCCCATTTGTCAGGGAATATTAGGTTTGTCTCACTTTCCATCCTCATCATCACCCTCTTACCCCAGGCCCATGAGCTTGGTTTCTAGGCTCAAAAAATCTCCAGTAAAGCACTGTATAAATTAATAATCTTAAATTGTGGCTTCTATCTCAATGTTGTACAAAAGGTTGTTCCCTGAAATTGAGCCAGATCTTTATGGCGTTTGGTGATTTTCATAGTTCCCAAGCCCTTTTGGCCACACTCACTATAGAATCCCTTGTGTTCCTGGGGAACTGACAGAGGACCTGGCATATTTTCCTGAATATAGCAGAGAGAGGTTATTATGTTCTTCTAAGTAAAACATGTCACAAAATCATAACTGTTCAGTTTGAAGAGTCCTAACACCATCTAGTCCAATATTCTTCTCATTGCGCAGATGAGCAAACTGTGTCACAGAGAAATGACTGGCCCAATGTCACAAATGCAGTTAGCATTTAAGGTAGGCAGGATCTGAACCCACGTCCTCTCATTCCAGAGCCAGTGTTTTCCAATGACATCTTGCTATCTATAGCCCTCTGATATATTTGGAAGATAACTTTGTGTTAGGGTACCCTGTGTGGTTCTCTTTTACCATTATGATCAGGGAGGTGTTAACCTCAATGAAAGAGCTCAGACTATGGAGAGAAGTGTTCAGTAGAATAATGGATTTGGCAGCAAGAGATTTGAAAGGACGAATGGCTATGCTGGTGAGTGAGTTAATAAGATCTAGAGGAATTGGCTCCAGTGGATATTGAGATATGACAAACTTGTGAATGCTTGAATGACACTACCAATAAAGAGTTTTAGAGATCAGCACCTTGGACAGAGGGCTGGAAGGGTTTGCGCCTTGCTTTTTGTGCCTTACTTTTCCCTTTCTGTGTCTTCTTTCCTTCCTCTGACCTTCCTCCAATATATGTCCCCTCCCTCATCATCATATTTAAAACAGATTTTCTTCATTGTTCCTCAGAATCTTTACATTTCTCCTTCCAACACCTCCACTTTGCAGCTGAAGAAAATCACATCAATGGCTGACCTAACAAACACCTGGACAAAAAATAACCAATGACTAGCAAGTTAATAAGCCTCCACTGCAAAATGGACAGGCTTTCTGGTGTCTCTAATCCAGTGTGCCTCAGACGAGCATCCTTCAGACAGATTGGTAAGCCTTTTTCTTCTGTCAATCAGTTGTATTGTTCTTTTAGTCAAATAAGGCAAACCACTTGGGTATGAGAACCACACAACAGAGAGATGTTTATGGAAGCATTCGATGTTATCATTATATATCCATTCTTTGAATATTCACCTTTGATGCAAAGTCAATGAAATGGAAGTTCCTTGAGAACAGAATGGTTTAGTTTTTGCTTTTCTATCCTCAGTGCCAAGCACATTGTCTGGCTCATAAAAGTCAATTAGTAAATAATGGGTAAATTGAATTCAACTGAGTATACATAGACTGCGTTTTCAACTTAATGACCCAGTAAATCTACACCTGCCTGAATCCTTGATAGGAATATTTTACCATTATTGACCTTTGATGTTCTGGTCACATTTTCCTTATGTTCTTACCTGATTTCAGTTGGGTAGAGTTCCAATGTGTAGAGGTGAAGACGCAAAATCATAGTGCCCAAGCTTCCTTTTCCAAGCACACCAAGTGTCAACCTGAGGGCAGCCATATCTGAGGTCAAACAAAGGGGAGATGAGCAGTTTATTTAAGCTCAGTAGGTGCTTCTGACTTTCTGGTCTTCATTGGAACCTCATTCATTTATATTCAGGACATTCAAGCTATGACCATTTTTTGTAGCTCTTTTCAATTCACCTATTATTGACTCTTTATTTTATTTTATTTCCTGCTCAGTTTAGAAAACAGTTTCACATGCCTCCCTCAGTGATCACTGCACACTCAATTACCAAATCGACTGCCTTCCTGTACTCTCTTTAAAGAGTTGCAGCTGGGCCCTCTGCTTGTGCACTGCACTAGAAGGGTAGAGGCAGCCCTTTCTTTAGAAATCCTCCTCCCCCTCCAGCTGCACAACAGAGCAGACAGAGATATGGCAGGAGTGGGTACAGTACACAGAATCACACATGAGATTATTGAACCATGGCAGAGTAGGATCCACTTCTTCTACTGATATCTTTGTTTTTACATGCTATTCATTGCCAAATAGAACCCTCTGCCCTGTATCCAGCAAAGTATTTATTTCAGCAAAAATCAAAAAGAGTGAGATAAAATCACGTCAGTGAGAGCAGCCAAATTGTTGACTGGGGCAGATCCCATATGCAGTGTTCTACACCCATAGGCCCATCCTTTGAAGTAAGGTAGGAAGGTGGATCTTTTCCTCTCTTTTTCATGGTGAACTTTAACCCTTATAATTCCATACTATTCATGGTTTCGTTATCATTACAGTTATTCCTTCTTACATCATTGTACGCATTGTGTCCATGGTTTTCTTGCTCATTTTCTTTCACTCTGCATCAGCTCATGTAAATGTTCTCATGTGCCCTTCATATTCATTGCTTCTCTCAGCACAGTAATATTCAGTTACAATCCTGTAGCACTATTGGCTTGGCCATCCTCCAACCCAGTCTGACCCTTATCCACAACTCTGGGAGAGAACAGTTTCATTGCTTCTCCTTTCATCTTTGTGGCCCCAGAGCCTAAAACAATCTCATCATCTAATCATCTTAGATACTTTAAACATAGTGCATCATATTCAATGAAAAGTTTCTCACCTTGAGGCACAAATATGGTAATGATGATCCTGCATCCAAAGAACACTGCACAGAAGATGAAGGTGAAGCGGTTTCCCAGATAAGACAAGTTAACGGCTGCAAGAGACCTTGCTGGGAAATCTATGAGTGCAAATAGCACTTGGACCAAGTAAGTGCTGAATGCAAATCTCTGCAAATCCAAAATCATTCCAGCAGAGGAGAATCCAGAGGCAAACCTGGAAGTAGAACCATTTGTTATGGAGGGTAAAAGTTTTATTTTTCATTTCTGTTTAATGAAATGCTTCTTTTGCCTTAAAAAGGAAATATTATCATTCTAGGACTAATTCAATAATAATTCTAGTATCGCAAGCAACTTCTGCATCCTATTTTCTTAAATTTATGAACCCCAATTGTTCATATCCTCCTAGGTTTGGGATGATAGCATTCTCAGGACCTAAGCTGCACAGTGAAGGTATCTGACTCTTGTCGAATTATTTTGACACTCTGAATGCAATAAATTGATTAAAAATGAAGTTCACTCACCACCCAAACATGACACATAATGTCATCTTGCACATTGCTCGGGTCTGGGAAAGGTCTTTGAGAGAAGACTTTGCCTTCACACTTGTAATGTCTTCCTGAATGTGGGACATTACCCCCTGTTTATGACAGAGGAAGGGAAAGTCAACTTAAATACATGGGTTCAAAGATATTGTGGAGAGGGGAATGAAAGGACAATTTTTATATCTTCCCAACAGAGATTCTACCATGGTAGGGAATCATGCTAACAGTCAGAATGCCAAGCCCTGCACATAACCAACAGACACAGCTGAGCTTTACCTGTCCCAGGCTGTCATTAGCCTATCCTGCCATCTGACCATCCCATAATGTCATTCACCCTGCTTCTGTGTGCAATGGAACATAGGGACATGAATCCAGATCTGGAAGACACCACTGAGGCCAGCTATCCCAATGTTCTTATTGTACACAGGTGAAAACTGAGGTAACTGAATCTTAAATTACTTGACTAATGTCCCAGAGGTGGTGAGCGTCAGAAGTGAGTTTTGAGCCCAAGAACCTAGCTGCCTAGGTACCTAAACAGAGAGAGAGAGAGAGAGACAAAGATGAACAGAAATAGATACCCTTCCGTTTAATGACAATTTTTGTCTTTTGCAGAACTATCACAGACATCAACCCCTTTTGTTATGTGGTGTTTCTGCAAAGAAAATCCACCTGGAAAATTCTCCCAAGAATTCAGTCCTTTTATCTCTTGGTATTGCAAGCTTCTTCTGCATTCACCTTACATGCCACCTCTTGGAGGAGACCTTTCCTAATCTAGTTGATCTCGTGGCGATCTAGTCGATAAAATGTTATGCTTGGAGTTAGAAGACCTGAGTTCAAATCCAGCCTCAGACACTTACTAGCTATTTAATCCCAGGCAAGACACTTTACCTGTTTGCCTCAGTTTCTGCACCTGTAAAATTATATAAAGAAGGAAATAGCAAACCACCCATTATCTTTGCCAAGAAAACCTCACAAGGGGTAACAAAGAATCAGACATGACTGAAACCTGATTGACTGGCAACAGATCAGATATGGGGATGGGAGAGAGTTGGGAGCTGCGGATGACACCGAGGGTAGACTTCTGGGGGACTATGAGGATTGTGGTCGTTCTCAGGCATAATAGCAAAGTTCAGAAGAGAGAAGGCTTTGGAGTATAAGATGAGTTTATTTTTAATATGTTAAGATGAAGATGTAGATTGGACACCCATATCAAGATGTCTAATGGGCAATTGGAAATGGGAGACTGGAGGTCACAGAAAGGCTGAGGCTGAATAAATAAAACTGAGAATAATCAGCATCGAGCTGGCAAGTAAATCCAAGGGAGTCGAGGAGATCACCACCAAGTGAAAAGTGTAGAGGAGGAAGAGAAGAGGGCCTAGGACAGAGACCAGGAGAACACTGAAAGTAATCCAGGATGATCTGGATGAAGATCAGGCAAAGGAGGCTGAGAAGGAGTGGTCAGAGAGCTAGGAGGAGAAAGAGGAGAGAGGAGTGTCCTGAAAACTTAGAGGGAAGAGAGTATCAGGAGAAGAGGTGGATTGACGTCAATCAAAGTCTGCAGAGGAGTCCAGAAGGATGAGGACTGAGAGAAGATGATTGGAATTTGCTGGTAAGAGATTGCTGGTTACTTTGGTGAGAGGAGTTTCTGGAGAATGAGGAGACCATAATTCAGGTTGTAGAGATTTAAGAAGAGAGAGAGAGGAGGGGAAGTGGAGACACTTACTGCGAATGGTTTTCTCAAGGAGTATGAGAGCATGGATAGAACAAGTGAGGATTTTGGAGGGAACAGAGAGACCGAGGCATGTTTGTTAGGCAGTAGGGGAAGAGCCAGTAGACAGGGACAGTTTGAAGATAAATGAGAGAAGAGAGATGCCAGAGGGGACAAAGTGCTGTCAAACACAGGATGGTGGGATTGCTTATGTGTGTGGAGGGGTTTGGCTTGGCAAGAAGAAGGGCTGCCTCTTCATGTGAGGCAGGTCAAACTCAACCCCTCATAGGTACCTTTAAAGGCCTGAAAAGGATATAGCCAAGCTAACTCTGGAAAATCAACTCATCAAGGAAGTGAGAATTGGGATGCAGACTCTACAGACTTAATATGGCCTGCAAATGCTTGATACATTGAATTGAATTTCCAGGGAGACATTAGCCTCTCTAGACGTACCAATATGTTTACTTTCTCAGAAAATCAGCTGCATTCCCCGTCATGTTCTGCCTTGGCTGCTAAAAAATCCAGAGCTAAGTTCAGAGCTTAGCTAGAAGAAGGAGTTTGTCCCAGCTGGCAAAAACATTTTTTCTCTACCCTTGCTAATTGATTTCCATACTAATTTTATCCTTAACTTTCCTTCTGTGTAAGGTGCATATTTTACCTTCACAGCCCATGTGCCATTACTTTTTGAAATAGATTGAGTAGAAATCCTAAAATTAGCAATGTCCTCTGAGACTATATTCTTGGGATCATGGTTGTGGATGCAGTGAGGATTTTTCTCCTCAGGAATCAGTCTCATTTGGTCTCATGTATATGTCTTACTGATTTTGGTTCATGGTTTGGAGCATAAGGCAACCAATCCCAAACAAGTGAAAACACACATGAAAATCCAAGTGGATGAAAGATGCCCAACTAGGATATACAGTTGCCTAGACAGCCTAGACCATTTGGCCATGAGTATTTATCCCTAGGACAGACTCAGCCAATGGACATACATGAACTCCCAGTTGATTCAGATGGAGCAGTGGGCTGCATTGTCTTTGGAAAACTTTGTGATGCTTTTCCTAGCCCAAAGCTTCTCCCTCAAAGAAACACCCATCTTTTTGTCTGGTGTTCATTGAGTCACAGGTCTAAAGCCCTCAGGCAGGGGTCTCAAGGATTATGGTGTCCAACCACCCCCTGTTATAGATAAGGAAACTGAGGCCCAGAAAGGTTAAGTGACTTTCCCCAAGGTGACACAAGTAGTAAATCCCATAGCTTGATTTTGCACCCAAGTCCTCTGACCCTCTCTACCATTCTTTGCATCACTGATCATTACAGTCTCCAAAGAATTAATGTTGATAAAAATCTTAATCTCAATGGGGGTCATGAACAGGCTGCAACACAACGTGAAAAAGAAACCACAAAGGAGAAGTCAGGTAAAGTGAGACACTATAGAAATGGATAATGGAGTCAGGAGAGATATGGCTGTAATATAGTGAAAATGAGATATAAACTAGGGACAGACATCATGCACCATTGGCACTCTCCTACAGGCAAGAGACCTCCAGGAAGGCCCCCCAGCCTGTTGGGTGGACCTCCTACAGGGAACTCATGGTAAGATATGGACAAGACGCACAACAACACCTGCCTGAGCAGGAGTACTTGCCTGGCTGCAGACATCAGTGGGTGGGTTGGCATTCACCTTGTTTGACAGAATACCACCTGTTGGAGCTCATAGAGCTGCTAGGGTGAGGGATTTAACCTTAGCTGTCAAATCAATGGTCGGTCTCTCCTTAAGGTCAGAGGCTGAACATCTTCTACACTTTTGTGTCTAGCTCAAAAGACCTGTTGAATTTCTGTGTGTGCACGTATCTACAAAGGAAAAGATGATGTGTGTCACTGTCTGACTGGTGGATAGAAGGCAAGTCTTGGAGTTAGGAAGACCCAGGTTCACATCTGGACTCTGACACATTCTGGACAATTCATTAAACATTTCAATGCCTCTCAGGTAACTCTAAGATCATAAGGGGGAGACAGGCTGCTGATCTGCATAGATACAGGGATTCTCTTCTTTGGGAATTTTCTATACTGAGGAAATCCCAGATTTGAACAGACAAGAAAGGATGGACAATGTTCCTCCCTCTGACTCTTTGTAATTGGGTAATACTGGATAAACCACTTGACCTCTCTGATCCTCAGTCTCCTCATCTATCAAATGGCTACAATATCGGTGTCACTTACCTCTTAGACTTGTTGGGAGGCTCAAATGAGCTCATGTCTGCAGAACACTATAGACATGTCAGCTTTATCAACAATTCCATTCTACTAATCATCCAAATTCCAAAAGGTTTTTATGTCTAATGTTCAATACACCACTCTCATCAGACATAATTTAAAAAAATGTTTAGAAGACCTCATCACTACCCTAGAAAAACTGCCACTCTCCCAGAAATCTTCAGGATGGAAAATGATGGAAAAGAGAGTCCCTCACACTAGTGAATGAATGTAAACCAAAAGCAACTTACCCAGAGACTTTGGAATTCTTTATTCTGATGTTCCTGGGGAGGGGGTCACTTTGGGAAATGAGATTTGGGATTTTGTTGCTATTTGCAGGGTCAATAGGGAAAAAAGAAACCAAAGAATTTAACCAAAGAGCTGCTCACTCACATTGGGCTCTGTACTGACCTCAGTCCAATGGAGTAGGAGAAGACACTCTTGTCATAGACCCATCCATCCAAGCAATACTCAGTATCCAGACTTGCCTGCTCTGTGGCGTTTGGATTCAGGAGCTGCCACTGAGGGGCAGTGAACCTGAGGCACTTCTCTGGCTTCCCTCTCTTGTCCATGGGAATGGACACTGTCAGCAGGTCCCTGTCACTCCCATCTCCCAGGAAAGCAGACTCAGCACTTGTCTGGTTCTGGAGCTGGCAGTGGTGCTCTGGTACCACCGCAGGCAAACAGCATCCCAGGAATGGACAGCAGTACAATCTGTAGGACCTGGAAGTTCCCCATTCCTCCAATGGTTCCAAGTACCTCCGAGAACCCCATCCTGCCTCTTCCCAGCCTCTGGCAGCAGTGGCTTCCCTGCCCTCAGGGATTAGTTTTGGCATCTTGGACTGACTGCCTCCTAGCCCCAGTCAGATTTTAGTCAGCAGCCCTTGGGCATTTGGCGTTAGTTCACTGCAGTTTAATTTCATTTATCAAACATTATTGGGGAAACTAGAACATTGGTACATTATATAGATACTCATACCCCTTGACTGAAGTTTTTAAGTATTTTAAAATTTTTATTGCTATTTTTTCTTTTTACTTACTTCCAAATATATCCTATCTCCCTTACCATCTTAAACAGATAGCCCTCATAAAGCAGTGACTTGCTTGAGCTCTCTCCCAAAGCCTCCAAATACCTGTAAAAAATGGCTCTAAACAAATTCTAAAGCAGCCAAACCCACAAAAAGACAGAGTGAAACAAATTTCCAACCCAAGACAACCTGGATGGTTGATCAGGAAGGTATATCGCACCAGGCTGGGAGAGGAGCGCAGTTTGGCGTGGGTGCACAGGCCTCAGCAAATCTGGAGCAGGCCTCAGAGGGCTGAATTGCAGGCAGCTGTGGTGGTTTCCAGACTTCTCAACCCATGAATGCCAAAAAGAACTTAGAAGGTCAGTGGGAAAACTCTGTGACTGTGGTGAGAGTAGGAGCTAGGTCTCAGTTGCAAGTCCCGAGTGTGGCTTCTGGGCCTGCCTCCTGAGCTTCTGGCCCACAGACTGAGGGGGAATCGAGAGGCTGGTCAGAGGGGGATTGCAGGGATCTCTTTGCCAGTGCTGAGGCAGGAATCTCTTGCTCTGCCCATGCTTGGACCTGGGTCACAGTTCTGAGGAGGGGTCCTGGGGAGAGGAGGAGTGCTGGCGTGGTAGGGCTTCTTGTGACTGTGGAGAGGAAACACGTCACCCTTTGTCACACCACCTTGGAAGAACTGAAAATTTACAGGTCCCTAGAAGTATCTCAGAAAACAGCTGCACAAACCCCCGAAGCTTGGGACAGTACATTCTCCACATTGGAAGCAGACTCTTACCTTAACAAAGAGTTTAAAACTCAAGTAATTGGCCGGGATCATGAGTAAGCAGTGCAAAGAGAGTCAGACTATATTATCTTACTTTGGTGACAAAGAAGATCAAAACATACAACCAGAAGAAGACAACAAAGTCAAAGCTCCTACATCCAAAGCCTCCAAGAAAAATATGAATCAGTCCCAGGCCTTGGAAGAGCTCAAAAGGGATTTTGAGAAGCAAGAGAAGCAGAGTCAAAACTGGGAAGAGAAATGTGAGTGATGCAAGAAAATCATGAAAAACAAGTCAACAGCTTGCTAAAGGAGATACAAAAAATACTGACGAAAATAACACCTTAAAAAATAGCCTAACCCAAATGGCAAAAGAGGTCCAAAAAGCCAATGAGGAGAAGAATGCCCTAAAAAGCAAAATTAGACAAATGGAAAAGGAAGTCCAAAAGATTACTGAAGAAAACACTTCCTTAAAAATCAGAATAGAGCAATTGGAAGCTAGTGACTTTATGAGAAATCAAGACATGTAAAACAAATCTAAAAGAATGAAAAGTCAACCCGTGGAAAAAAGAGATTCAAAAACTCAAGGAAGAAAACAACTCCTTAAAAACTAGAATTAGGCAGGGGGAAGCTAATGGCATTGCAAAACACCAAGAAAAAATAAAAATAAAGTCAAAAGAATGAAAAAATAGAAGAGAATGTGAAACATCTCAGTAGAAAGACAACTGATCTGGAGAACAGATCAAGAAGAGACACTATGAGAATTGTTAGACTACCTGAAAGGTATAAGTAAAAAGGCTAGATATGATGTTACAAAAAATGATTAAGGAAAATTGGCCTGAAGTTCTAGAACAATAGAGGTAAAATAATTTTTTTTAAATCCCTTGATTGCTACTGGAAAGAGATTCCACATTGAAAACTCACAGGACCCTTATAGCCAACTTTCAAAGCTCCCAGGATAAGGAGAAAATACTGTAAGCAACAAGGAAAAATAACAATTTAAATATTGTGGAGCTAATATAAAGATAACTCAAGATTTAGCAACTTCTACATTAAAAGATGGAAGGGCTCTTCTTTGAAGAGCAAAGAAACTGGGTTTGCAACCAAGAATAACTTGCCTGGCAAAGTTGAATATAACATGGAAAGAAAAAAACACCAAACATTTAATGTTTTTAGGTATTTGTGACAAAAAGATCAGAACTCAATGGAAAACTTGACATATATAAGATCCAGGAGAAACATAAGGTAATCATTAAAGATTGATTATAAGGGACTCAATAAGGTCAAACTGTTTACTTCTTATATGGGAAAATGCTATCTGTACTCATAAGAATGCTATCATTACTTGGGGAGTTTGAAAGAGTATACATAGATAGAAGACTTGGGGTTGAGTTGAGTATGATGGGATGATTCCAAGAAATAAAACCAGCTAGGGTGAGGTAAAATGGAGCAATCATCTCATACAAACAAGTGTGAACGGAAGAACTGTTATGTGGAAGCAGGTGGGGGTGAAGGGCTGGTGGTGCTGGAAACTGATTCTCGTTGGAACTGGGTTAAAGGGAATAACATATACATCTAGAAAGTTATAAAAGTCTTTTAAATTTATAAATAGGAGGGCAAGGGGACAGGAGAAGGGAGGGACTTTTAGAAGGGTAGGTAGATCAAGAAGTTGGAGATGTTACCAAATTGGCTAAAATGATAGAAGGAAAAAATGACAAGTATTACAAGGGATGAATCTGTCCCAGTCCTTAGGGCAAGAACGGTACATTTTGCTCCCTAGCAATCCGATTGGAGGCTTGGTGATCCTGCTTCTGGACACGAAAGATGGTGTCAGTGAGCTTACTACAAAAACCTCTTCAATGGCTGCAAAGCCAGAACTGAGTGTGGATTCCTAAGGCACAAAGAGACAATAGCCTATATGGGCTACATATAGAATCTTCTGTTTGATTCGTGAAGCTCTTTATACCCTGGGCCCTTCCTCCCTTTACAGCCTTCTTAGAATTTACTCCTTTCTATATCCTCTATGACCCAGCTGTACAGGCCTACTGCTGCCCCTCAAACCTGACACTCCATCTCCTGACCTTCTGCCTTCATGCTGGCTTTCCCCGTACCTCGAATACTCCCTTTCCTCACCTCTGACTCCTAGTTTCTCTGGTTCCCATAAGGCTCAGCTCAAACATCTGGTCCATCCTGCTCCTAGTCTCTTCCTTGTGAGATTTCCTTGTATTACATTGTGAATATCTTCTATGCTGTCTCCTGTATTACTATGTGAACTCCTTAAGAACAAGGGCCATGTCATTGCCCTTCTATGTATCCCCACTGTGCTCAGCACAGTCTCTGGCACATAGTGGGTGCTAAATCATTGCTTTTTGATGCACTGACTGAAGAGGTCCATGAAAAGGCATTGGTTGATTCTACTAAAGTTGCCAGAGAGTTTTCCTAAATATGGAAAAATGAGCCCAAAAAATATAAGTAGATTAGCTGTGTGACCCTGGGCAAGTCACTTAACCCCATTTGCCTCAGTTTCCTCATCTGTAAAATGAGCTGGAGGACAAAATGGCAAACCACTCCAATATCTTTGCCAAGAAAATCCCAATGGGATTACAAATACTCAGAGATGACTGAAAAATGACTGAATAACAACAAGAAAATTGAAACAGCTATGTCAGGAACTAGTACATCCCCATTTGTTGGAGGTCTTCAAGAAGAGTCTGGTTATGGTTCTTGATTATGTTATATTATATAGTCTTGATTATGTTATATATTATATATTCCTGACAATCCTTGAATATACAGGATCCACTTTTTGATGTGGGTTCAACTCGATGCCTCTGTGGTCCCTTCCAACCCTGAGATTCTGTGATCTGTAGAACAATACACAAAGGAACAGAAATATGATGATTTTTTCTTGGCTATGTGATGCTTCATTGCCTTCTAAAAGTCACCACCCTCACCAGACAAACATTCTTCCATCTTGAAAGTGGTCTCTCCGATTGTCATTTCCCATGACCTACTTCTCCACCCCACTAGAGCAATGTACCCACGATCTAGCCAACACCAACCGGTGCTTCACTGCCATCTTCTCAATTCTGAAATTTCGTTATCTGATCATAATCCATTATCATTCCATCTCTTTCTCATCCTTCCAACTCCAAACCTTGTTCTTTGTCTTCACTGAGACTTTCAGTCCCTTTACCCTTTAGGTCTTTGCCACATTATCCTCCCTGCACTGGCTACACTCTCCTCCCTTTCTCCTCTTGACCACTTGGTGAACCAGTCCAGTCCTACACTGTCCTCTTCTGGTGAATCCCTTTATCCTGTCATTGATATTTCTCTGTCAAGGCTCAGCCTTAGTAACAGCAATGATAGCGAACATTTGTTGTTCTTCTTGAGTTGTTTCGATCATGTCCAACTCTTTGTGACCTGAATGGGTTTTCTTGGCAAAGATACTAGAATGGTTTGTCATTTCTCTCTCCAGCTCATTTTACAGATGAGGAACTGAGGCAAACGGGGTGAAGTGACTTGCCCAGCATCACATAGCTATGAAGTGTCTGAGGCCAGAATTGAACTCAGGACTTCCTGACTCCAGCCTGGCATTCTTTCCACTGAGCCACTTAGCTACCCAGAGCTAACATTTACATAGCATTTACTGTGTGACAGGCATTGTGCTAATTACTTTGCAATTATTATATCTTTCTATTGTCACAACAACCCTGATAAGTAGGTGCTATTATTATCCTCATTTTACAGATGAAGGAACTGAGGTAAACCAAAGTTAAGTGACTTGCCCAAGGTCACCCAGCTAGCAAGTGTCTGAAGTTGGATTTTAACTCAGTTCTTCCTGACTTCATGCCCAGCTCTCTGTCACCTGCTCCATCAAACTGCCTCTGCTAATGGGATTACTCTTATCATCTGTTCCCTTTACTCTACTTGCTGGTACTGAACAAAGCTGGAGAAAATCATGAAACCATGCTAACTGGGTCCACCACAAATTTATATTATATAATCTGACCTGGCCCCTCACTGTGGCCAGAAAATAATTTTACACCTTTCTAATCAATTCCATTCAACACAGTGACTTTTCCATACCTTTTCAACGCTCTTCAAATCTTCCACAGTTCCTCCTCTCCCTCCCAACTCACCTCGCCTCATAGTTCACTGAAAAAAGTGGAAGCCATTTGAAGATTGACTTTTCTCCCCTATTCCCATCACTGAGATGCTTCTGCCACAATCTCCTCCTTCACCCATTTCTCCAGAAGTAGGTGACCCTTCTCCTCACCAAGGCAAACTACTCCTCATGCACGAGTGATCCCATTTCATCCCATCTCCTCTAGCAGACTGCACTCTCTGTCATGACCACTTTCTCACTTATTTTCAATGTCTCTCTCTACTGGCTGCTTTACTCCTGCCTACGAACATTCCAGGTTTCCCTTATCTTCAAAAATCCCTCTCTTGTTGAACCATATATGCCTGCAAGCTCTCATACAAGAGCTCCCTTTCATAGTTCACTATGTAAGAAGACCATGTGGAAGAGATGCCTTCATTTTCTTTCTTCTCACTTTCTTTTAACTCTCTACAATTTGGCCTCTGACTTCATGATTCCACTGAAACTGCTGTCTCTAAAGTTATTCATGATCCCTTAATTGCCAAATCGAATGGGCTTTTCTCAATTCTCTTCCTTGCCCTTTTCGCAGCCTTTGACACGGTCAGTCCCCCTCTTCTCCTTGATATTCTTTTCTGTTGAGTTTTCCTTCAATCTATCTGACCACTCTTCAGTATTATTTAATGTATCTTCATCTGGGTCCTGCCTGCAAACTGTGAGTATTCCCTGGCTCCATCTTAGGCTCTCTTTCTCTTCTCCTTCTATACTACTTCACTTGGTGATCTTATCAGCTCACATGGAGTTAATGATCATCTCTATGCCAATGATTCTCAGTTCTACTTATCCAGCCTTAACCTCTCTGCTGATCTCCAGTTTCACATTTCCAACTGACTTCTAGACATCTGGATATTTAGATGGATGTCTAAACTGGATGTCCTCTAGTTATCTTGTCCAAAAGTGAGCTCATTATCTTTTCCCCTAAACCCTCTGCTCTTTCTAAATTCTCTACTTGCTAAGGTATCATCACCTTCTATCACCCTGCCTTGCAATATATGTGTTACGCTCAATTCCTTACTATTTCTCAACACTGTGGGGCCCATTTCCCATCACCACCACATCCAATCTCTTGCCATGGCCCCTCTATTTGACCTTTGTAACCTCTTGACTTGAGAACTAGTGCTCTATACATAGTACCACCTGGCTGCCAATTAATGTTATGGAATATTGTTATGTGTTATGTGTGTGAAACAAAAGATATTCTGAGTAGAGAAAAATGATAGATTTGTCAGGAAAAAAAAGAAAGAAAGAAGCTTATTGAAATATTTTAAAAATTCACAGGAACAGAAGGAAGGCCAGAAGGAAACACAGATGAGGTAGATAATGTTGAAAGTTCCATGTTGAATTTATTACTTACCTGAAAGGAAAAGCAAGTTGTATGTAATAAGAATCGATGGATATACATATATATATATATATACACACATACATATATGTGTGTGGTGTGTGTATGTGGGTATATGTACATATGTTTGTATACTCATATATGTGTGTATATATATGAAGAGAGACAGAGAGAACACAAAGAACGTGGTAAGGTATGAACTTAGCCAAGGGTAGTAAGTAGGATGGGAAAACAATTTACACAAAGATTATATTAAGAACTACAAGTCAGGGGCAGCTAGGTGGCACAGTGAATAGAGCTCTGACCTTGGAGTCAGGAAGACCTGAGTTCAAATCCAGCCTCAGACACCTAACACTTACTAGTTGTGTGACCCTGGGCAAGTCACTTAACCCCAATTGCCTCACCAAAAAAGCAAAAAGAAAAAGAAAAAAAAGAACAACAATTCACTCCCCCCTCCAAGAACCTCTAGAGACTGTGTAATAATGATGACTATCTTTAAAGAAGAAACAAGAAAATATGCTTCTCTATGCTTTGCAGAAGTGAGGGCCTATGGGTTCAGGAGGTTGTACATACTGTCAGACTTAGTTGATATGTGGGTTGGATTTCATGTTTCTTCTTTGTTATAAGAGATGGCTGTTTTAATTGCTGAGGGATATAAAATGTATTTGGAAATGAAGGTAATGTAAATAGAAAACAACAATAATTTTAATGGCTTAAAATTTTAGTCAAGGTGTATGTGTACCATATACAATGTACCAAATGTTCCAGATTCCCCAATGATATTGGAGAAATAAATGTAATTACATGAACTCGTGCCAAATGCCCAAGGGCTACTGACTAAAACCTGACCAGGGCTAGGAGGCAGTCAGTCCAAGATGCCAAAGCTAATCCTAAGGGCAGGGAAGCCACTGCTGGCAGAGGCTGGGAAGAGACAGGATGGGGTTCTCAGAGTTACTTGGAATCATTGGGGGAATAGGATACTTCCATGTCATACAGATTGCACTGATGTTCATTCCTGGGATGCTGTTTGCCTATCAGAATTTACTACATAACTTCACTGCAGCAGCACCAGAGCACTATTGCTGGCTCCAGAACCAGACAAGTGCTGAGTCTGCTTTCCTGGGAGATGGGAGGAACAGGGACCTGCTGAAAGTGTCCGGTCCCACGGACAAGGGCGGGAAGGTTCACTGCCCCTCAGTGGCAGCTCCTGTATCCAAATGCCACAGAGCAGGAGAGACTGGACATTGAGGACTGCCTGGATGGATAGGTCTATGACAAGAGTGTCTTCTCTCCTCCATTGTTACCAAGCTCAGGATAGAACCTAATGTGAGTGAGCAGCTCTTTGGTTAAATTCTTCACTTTTCCCTTTGCTTTTTGATACTGTAAACAACATCAAAATTCCAATTCTCTCTGCTGTTAGATCTTGCCCAGCCCTTTTCAGGCTGCTTATCCACCCTTGGTGTCTACCTTTCACACACTTCTCATTTGTGACTTCAAGAAGCTATAGCATGCATAGCGGCCACATCCAAGTAAAGCTGTCTTTGCAGATGGCTTAAAACAGGGTGAGCTTCATTAACAGGCCTCAAACTCATGGTGAATTAAGGTGATGTCTACCCTGATTAAAGTGAAAACTTCCACAGGTGGAATTGGTGGATGAGAACAGTTTGTACAAAGGGCCATAAAGGAAGCTGATGCATGCACTGTGGGGTGCTTAAAGCTTGGGCAGACATTGAAGACACCAAGGTCATCCACTACATCTGGCCCATTGCCAGTTGTCTCCATTTTTGTCCTGCCAATGGAGCCTCCATAACTCTGAGACTTTGCACACCTCTGTCTTATTTAAGTCCAATTCAGAGGCAAGTCAAGACATTACCCATGATGTCATTATCCCTCTTAGAAAATGACGGATGGGTCTCGGTTCTGGCTCCAGGGCTCTGGCTGCTTCGGGGAGCTACCATGGTGTCTGTCGCAGGCTGGGGGAGCCCGGGAAGGGCGCGTCTCACACTTTGCCTGGTGGGGCTCCCGCTTGCCTGGCGGGGCTCCCCTCGGCTTCCGCACTGCACGTGAAGGCGCAGTGCGCCCCTGGGCTGCTACCGCGTGTTTTTCTCCCCATAGAGGCCATTGGGAAATTTTTGAATGATTAATTGTCTCTAGTAATTAACAGAAAACAGAATAAGTGGTGCCTTCACTGTTGAACCTGCTAGTAGTTACTTTGTATATTCCTAATTCTTTTTCAGTTCCCTTGAATTTTTTTTAATACCAGTCTTGTTTCTACACTCAGGAAATACTGACTAGTGAGTTATCTTCCCATTTTTATATCCATTATATTACACCACATTACTAAAGTTTTGCCATCTTTTAGTTTCAAAACTTATTTAAAATTGTACTCATGATTTACAGGTAACATAAACAACAAGATGGAAGACTAGACAATTTACCTGATTCCCATAAGCTTTTAAACCTCTCCAAAACAGAAATTATGCACAAAAGATAAATCAATTTCAGCTGTCTCCATAGTCTAGAGCATTCAGAATCCAAAATAAGATTTAAAAACCCCATGAACTAACATTTCACTGACCCTAAGCTCCCTCCATACCCCTCCCCTACCTCCTTCCCTACCAGCAGCAAGTTTGTACCCAAGCAGATTCAAGGACACATCACAGGCCTACAACAAAACCCATCTCCAGATACTGGTCCTCACTCCTTTGCCAGTGTCATGGAGATCCTGGATCCAACCTACAGAAATTTGTCCTGTACATGACAGCCAGCCAGTGTGGCTCAGTGCCAGATCTGAGAACTAAGGAACAGAAGGATGTCCTACCATTGTAGAAAACCAGGACAGGATACATTGTATAAGGAAGGCTGTGCAGCACTCCACTAAGTCTGAGGGAAAGAGCATAGCATCTAACCTGGGCCCATTCTGACTACCTAAAGGTCACTTGGGGCAGAGACCTAGGCAAGTGAACTGTGAATTGCCCATTATGGGTAGAGGTTGAGACACTTTGAAATCCAGCAAGCTACAGTCAGAGGAGAGCAAGTCAAAAAAATGAATAATGGGGGAAATGAAGAGAAGGGAAGGACTGAAATTGCCAAAGACTTAAAGAAAAAGAAAACTCAAAGACCTTGAACATAAGTAGATAAATTAACAGGGAAAACAGTAACAGAAGGGAATATGGCCTCCAGATCTAATAAATGAGTTCAGGAATCCATGAAAAAATACTTCCAAACAAAGGAAAACAAGCTAATTCTTGGTGAGACAGAGGACCCTGCATAATGAGAGAACTGGAACTAGAACACTGTTCCTCAAAGGTTCAAGAGAGAAATGAGAAATATGAGAGCAGAATTTAGGACCTGCACAGCAAAAACAAGGGGCAGAACAGCAAAACTTGAAATCTCCAATGGCAAGCCTCATCAAAGAAACAAAAAAGAGAATAAGAGATTGGAAATGTGAATATACAGAAGTAAAGAACAATCTAAGAGAAGAGAAGCAAAAAACAACAACATTAAAAGAAAGTTGGCTCAGCCTGCATACAAAACATGCTGATTTTGAAGACAGGATATATAGTGACAATTTAAGGATCAGAGTTCTCCAAGCAGAAAACAACAAAACAAAAACCCTTAACACCATAATGAAGGAAATAATAGAAGAGAAATGCCAAGAATGTATGAATATGGAAAATGAAAAACCAACTACAAAAATTCACAGATCACTTCCAGGAGGAAAAACAAAAACAAAAAAACAAGGCTACAAACTCTAAGAACCCAGAAGCTCTGCAAGTCATTTAGAAAAAGACTTTCAAATACAAAGGAAAGAATATTGAAATAGCACAAGACTATTTTGCACCCACTGGAAAACTTTGTAGGGAATGGAATGATGTAGTCTGAAGAGCTCAGAATGCGGTCCATGGTGACCTGCCCTGTAGATCTAAGCTCAATCATACAGAAAAAAAGTGTATATTCAATAACAAAGAGGCATTTGCAGCATTTTTAGAAAGAAAAACTGAAATTAAGAGATTATTTGTTTCTCAAGTACTCCCAAACAACAGAAATAAATAGGAGTAAATAAATGCAGCTGCCAAGGACAGCAACAGAGTTACAGCAGAGAGATCAGTAAGAAGTTTCTTTCTAAATGTATACAAGGAGATAAGAGAGAAGGGATGTGGTGGGGGCAGAAGGGAGTATCCTACCATAAGGTAGCATCCTCCGATAACTACAAGCATTGACATTGTTCTAAAAGTGAAGCCAAGACACATTTATATTTTAAAGCTTCCAAAGTATAGGTGTAGAACAAAGGTTCTCAAAGTGTGTGATACTGTCCCCTGGGAGGCATTGGAATGATCCAAGGGGGTAGTAGTAGCCTTGGGTGCAATTTGAATGCAGAAATCAGTTGAATAATTCAATCAGCATCGAATAAAAATAAGGGGCAGTGGAAGCATGAGGAGAGAAGAGAAGAGAAGAAAATTTTGAAAAACCATTTGTACATGTTTCATTAGTTATGTAACAGAGTTAGTCATAGTGATTACATCATTTTCCAAATAAACACATAAAATGCAAGTTACAACCAATCAGTGGTCAAATCTGCCAACAGGTCTTAACAAGCAAGTGTTGGCAGGCAACTGTATTGCACATTGTTGAGAAGTCCAGCACGTGTGGGCAAGAATATGTGTGTAATGACTTGTTTACAATACAATAATACTCTACAATTACATGACAGAATATTACATCATCAAAATTTCAATGCCGAAAAAAACACAAATTTACAATAAATTATTAAACTTAAGATGCATCATTTTTTAAAAATATGTATTTTATATTTTTGGAAATGATGCAAATTTCCAAAAAAAAAAAAAAACCTTTAAAGGGTTAAACTAAAGCAAGTAGATTTCCAGGGGGGCACTGAATAATTTTTTTAAAGGGGTTGGTAGATCAAATAAGTTTGGGAATTTCTGGTGCAGAAGGACCTTTGAAAATATCATTATTATTTAAAGTATCTATCTGAAACCAAAAGTAAGCATCATATGCAAAGGGCATGCACTCACGGGGTGGGAAACCTGCAGCCTCAAGGCCACATGTGGTCCTCTAGGTCCTCAAGTGCCCTTTGATATTGCCCCCTGGAGAGCACTAGAAAAATCAGGGTTGGGGGCAGTAGTAGTAAATTTAAGCCCTTTGATTGAATCCAAACCTCACAGAACAAATGTCCTTCATAAAAGGATTTGTTCTGTAAAACTTGGACTCAGTCAAAAGGCCGCACCCAAGGACCTAGAAGGCCACATGTGATCTCAAGGTTTCCTACCCCTGTAGTAGAACCTTTTCCAGTAAATATGGGAATAAAGCAAGGCTGGCTATTCTCCCCACTATTATTTGATGTAGTTCTGCAAATTCTAGGAATAGCAATGAGAAAGGAGAAAGAAATTCCAGAAATAAAGATAGCTTGAAAAGGGGGGGGGGTGGAGCCAAGATGGTAGAGTAAAAGCAGTGACTTGCTTGAGTTCTCTCCCAAACCCCTCCAAATACCTGTAAAAAATGGCTCTAAACAAATTTTAAAGCAGCAGAACCCACAAAAAGACAGAGTGAGACAAATTTCCAGCCCAAGACAACCTGGATGGTTGATTGGAAAGGTCTATTGTGCTGGACTGGGAGAGGAACACAGTTCAGCGTGGGCATGCAGGCAAAGACCAGGCCTGAGTGAACCTGGAGGAGCCCTCAGATGACAGAATCATGGGCAGCTGTGATGGTTCCAGACTTCTCAACCCACAAATGCCAAAGACCACTTAGAAGGTCAGTAGGAAAAGCCTGTTACTGCAGTGAGAGGGAAGCTTGATTCCAGCCCCAGTCCCAGTGTAGTCCCGGGGCAGCAGCTGCTTCCAGAACTCAGCCAACAGACAGAAGGGGAAATCGAGTAGCTGATCAGAGGAGGATTCCAGGGATCTTTTTTGCTGGTTCTGAGGAAGGATTCTCTTGCTTTGCCCGTACTTGGATCAGGGTCACTGTTCTGGGTGGCAGTCCTGGGGTGAGGAGGAGTGCTTGCATGGTGGAGCTCGTAGTGGTGGTGAAGAGGGAATCCTCCTCACAGTTCCAAGGCAGAAATGAGTGCTTGTGATCCCTCATAGAAGTGGAAGAACTGAAAATTTACAGGTCCCTAGAAGTATCTCTGAAAACAGCTGCACAAAACCCCCGAAGCTTGGGACAGTACATTCTCCACATTGGAAGCAGATCCCTACCTTAACAAAGAGTTTATAACTCAAAAAATTGGCTGGGATCATGAGCAAACCTCACAAAAAGAGTCAGACCATAGAATCTTTCTTTGGTGACAAAGAAGATCAAAACATACGACCAGAAGAAGACAACAAAGTCAAAGCTCCTACATCCAAAGCCTCCAAGAAAAATATGGATCTGTCCCAGGCCATGGAAGAGCTCAAAAAGGATTTTGAGAAGCAAGTAAGACAAGTAGAGGAAAAACTGGGAAGAGAAATGAGAGTGATGCAAGAAAATCACGAAAAACAAGTCAATACTGAAGAAAATAACACCTTAAAAAGTAGCCTAACCCAAATGGCAAAAGAGGTCCAAAAAGCCAATGAGGAGAAGAATGCCTTCAAAAGCAGCATTGGCCAAATGAAAAAGGAAGTCCAAAAGCTCACCAAAGAAAATACTTCCTTAAAAATTAGAATGGAGCAAAGGGAAGCTAGAGACTTCATGAGAAATCAAGACATAAAACAAAACAAAAAGAATGAAAAAATAGAAAACAATGTGAAATATCTCATTGGAAAAATAACTGACCTGGAAAATAGATCCAGGAGAGAGAACTTAAAAATTATTGGACTATCTGAAAGCCATGATCAAAAAAAGAGCCTAGACATCATCTTTCAAGAAATTATCAAGGTAAACTGCCCTGATATTTTAGAACCACAGGGCAAAATAGAAATTGAAAGAATCCACTGATCATCTCCTGAAAGAGATCCCCAAAGGAAAACTCCTAGGAATATTGCAGCCAAATTCCAGAGTTCCCAGGTCAAGGAGAAAATATTGTAAGCAGCCAGAAAGAAACAATTCAAGTATGGTGGAAACACAATCAGGATAACACAAGATTTAGCAGCTTCTACATCAAGGGACCAGAGGGCATGGAGTAGGTCAAAGGAGATAGGATTACAACCAAGAATCACCTACTGATCAAAAATGAGTATGATCTTTCAGGAGAAAATGAAAATTCAGTGAAATAGAGGACTTTCAAGAATTCTTGATGAAAAGATCAGAGCTGAATAGAAATTTTGACTTTCAAAAATAAGCTCAAGAGAAGCATGAAGAGGTAAATAGGAAAGAGAAATCATAAGGGACTTATTACGGTTGAACTATTTACATTCCTGCATGGAAAAATGATATTTGTAACTCATGAGACCTTTGCCAGTATTAGGGTAGTTGGAGGGGAAAAATTCTAAGTATGGATAGATAGATAGATAGATAGATAGATAGATAGATAGATAGATAGATAGATAG
>NW_020951147.1:5619889-5626711 GCF_900497805.2 Vombatus ursinus
TAGATAGATAGATAGATAGATAGATAGATAGATAGATAGATAGATAGGTAGGTAGATAGATAGGTAGGTAGGTAGGTAGGTAGAGGGCACAGGGTGAGTTGAAGATGAAGGGGTGATAGATAGGTAGATAGATAGGTAGGTAGGTAGGTAGGTAGAGGGCACAGGGTGAGTTGAAGATGAAGGGGTGATATCTGGAGAATAAAATTAAGGGGTGAGAGAGGATTACACTGGGGGGAGGAGAAAGGGAGAGGTAGAATGGGGTAAATTATCTCACATAAAACAGACAAGAAAAGGTTTTACTTATAGTGGAGGGGAAATGTGGGAAGGTAAGAGGGAACGAGTGAATCTTATTCTCATTGAATTTGGTTTAAGGGGGGAATAACATACACACTCAATTGGGTATGGAAATCTATCTTATCCTACAGGAAAATAGGGAGAAAGGGGAAAAGAGAGCAGAAGGATGATAGAGGGGAGGGCAGATTGGGGGAGGGGTTAATCAGAACCAAACACTTCTTTTTTTTTGTTTTGTTTTGGCTAGGCAATGGGGTTAAGTGACTTGCCCAGGGTCACATAGCTAGTAAGTGTTATGTGTCTGAGGCCGGATTTGAACTCAGGTCCTCCTGAATCCAGGGCCAGTGCTCTATCCATTGCGCCATCTAGCTGCCCCAGAACCAAACACTTCTGAGGAGAGACAGGGTCAAAAGAGAGAATAGAATAAACAGGGGGTGGGATAGGATGAAGGGAAATATAGTTAGTTTTTTACAACATGACTACTATGGAAGTGTTTTGCATGACTACAGATGTATAACATGTATTGAATTGCTTGCCTTCTCAATGAGAGTGGATGGGGAGGGAGGAAGGGAGAAAATTTGGAACCCGAAGTTTTAAAAACTGTTTTCACATGCAACTGGGAAATAAGATAAACAGGCAATGGGGTATAGAAATCTATCCTGCCCTACAGGAAAATAGAAGGGCTAGGGTATAAGAGAAGAGGGGTAGAAGGGAGGGCAGATTAGGGGAAGGGATATTCAGAATGCACTCCATCTTGGGGTGGGAGGAGGGACGCAATGGGGAGAAAATTTGGAACTCAAAATCTTATGGAAGTGAATGTTGAAAATTAAAAATCAATAAATTAATAAAATTGGGGGGGGAGAAAATATAAGCTCCTGGAAGACAAGGACAATCTTTTTTCCTGAATTTGTATCTTCAATGCTTACATGCCATATAATTAGTTATAATTGTTTTGCTTACACTCCCGCGCTAAACTGTGTTGCTCTCCCAGCCTGGATCATTATATGTATAATATATATATATATATATAATATGTCAAATTATTTTAAAAGCATTTATTAATCTTTTATTATATGCCATATATGTATATATGCCTATGCATGGTGGCCTATAACAAAAGGTTAATAAATGTTTTTAAAAATAAAATAAAATACCTCACTTCCTAGGAATTTTTCTTAGCATTATTTTGTTGGTGGCCTGTTTTGAATAGAAAAGAGTTTACCATATGGACATGGAATATTATAGCATTCTTATTTTGCTTAGGTCTATTTGACTTATTTCTGGTATGTGAATAAACTGTGAGTATAGAAAGAAAAAAGAGAGAGAGAGATAAAGCTATTCCAACTTGCTGGTGATATAATTATTTACCTGGAAAATTTTAGGAAACCAGCCAAGATTTATGAGAAAATTGATACCTTCAGTACAAATAAACTCTCAGAAATCAGATGTATTTTTACATAATAACAAATCCAAGAAGGAATAATAGAAAAAGAAATCTCTTTTCAAGTAATTATGAAATTCATAAATTATCTGGGGATCAATCTACCAAAGAACATTTTTAAATTTTGCATAGCTTTAATTACAAAGTGTTCCTTAAAAAAATAAGGAAGTTAAACAGGTGGAGTTAAATTCAGTGCTCATGTCTGGGCCAAGTCAATACAGTAAAAATGACAGCACTACTAAAGTTAATTTACACTTTTAATTCCATACTAATCAAATTAATAATAGGGATACTTATTGAACTTGATAAAATAATAAAATTTATTTGGAAAAACAACAGATCTAGAATATCAAAGGAAATTATGAAAGGAAATAGGAATAAAGGGAGAATAGTAATTACTACTATTACTACTAATGATGATGATAGTAATAGCTAGCATTTATGTAGTACCTATTATGATCCAGACATTGTGTTAAGTACTTTGTAAATATTACCTAATTACATCATCACAACAAACCTGGGATGTTTTGTTCTTGTTCTTAAGTCATTTTTCAGTCATGTCTAACTCTCTGTGAACCCATTTGGGATTTTCTTGGCAGAGATACTGGAGTAGTTTGCCACACTTTTCTGCAATTTATTTTTCAGATAAAGGAAACTGAGGCCGACAGGGTTAAGTAAGCTTTCCAGGGTCACACAGCTAGTATCTGAAGTCTGATTTGAACTCACAAAGATGGGTCTTTCTGACTCCAGGCCAAGCACTCTATAAACTGAGCCACCTAGCTGCCTCTACCCTGAGAGGTAGATGTTATTATCATCCCCCATTTTAATACTGGGGAAACTGAGGCAAACAGATTAAGTGACTTGCTCCTGGTCTAATAGCTAGCAAGTATCTAAGACTGAATTTGAATTCAAATCTTCCTGATTTCAAGTCCAGTGCTCTATCCATTGTGCCATCTAGCTGCTCAGATTCCAACTATATTATAGAGTACCCATAACCAAAATCATCTGGTATTGATTAAAGAACAGAGAGGCAGATCAATGGAATGGACAAGGAAGAGTCAGAAACAAAGAAACTCAAAAACCCAGTGTGTACTAAACCAGAAAGCAGAAATTACTTAGAAAAGAACTCCGTTTGATAAAAACTGCTGGAAAACTTCTAGGGCTGTATCCCAAACAGATAATAAAAATGGGAAAAGGAGGGACAGCTAGGTGGCACTGTGGATAGAGCACCGGCCCTGGATTCAGGAGGACCTGAGTTCAAATCTGACCTCAGACACATAACACTTACTAGCTGTGTGACCCTGGGCAAGTCACTTAACCCCATTGCCTCACCAAAAAAAAATGAAAATAAAAAAATTTTTTAATGGGAAAAGGATCCACACATACAAAAATATTTATAGCAGCTCTTTCTGTAGTGGCAAAGAATTGGAAATTGAGGGGATGACAATCAATTGGGGAATGGCTGAACAAATTGTGGTATATGAATGTAATGGAATACTATTGTTCTATAAGAAATGATGAGCAGGCAGATTTCAGGAAAACCTGAAAAGACTTGTATGAACCGATGCTGAGTGAAGTGAGCAGAACCAGAGAACACTGTACACAGTAACAGCCACATTGTGTGATGACTAACTCTGATAGACTTAGCTTTTCTCAGCAATGCAAGCATCTAAGATATCTCCAAAAGTCTCATGATGGAAAATGCTATCCACATCCAGAGAAAGAGCTATGGAGTTGGAATGCAGATTGAAGCAGACTCTTTTTCTCCTCTTCTGTTTTGTTTTGTTTCTTCTTTCTTGTGGTCCCTCCTATTGGTTTTAATTCTTCCTTACAACATGACTAATGTGAAAATATGTTTAATAGGAATGTATAAGTATAGCCTATATCAGATTGCACGCCATCTGGGAGAGAGAGGCAGGGAGGGAGGGGGAGAAAAATTTAAAACTCAAAAGCTTATGGAAGTGATTGTTGATAAATCAAAATAAGTTAATACAAATTGAAATAAAGAGTAACATGCGACTGAAAAAAACCGCTGGAAAAGCTGGAAAGCAGATTGGCAGAAATTAGACTTTCAGTCCACAGGATAATAGAGTTGCCTCCACCGGAGTCATGAGCCATAATGGTATGAGCTTTAGAATGGTCTATCATTTACTGAGACCAGAGACGTGTGGATAAAACGTGCTTTTGTTTTGTTGAGAGGAGGAAGGAGTGGACAAATGGGATGTAGATTTTGAGCCTGTGGAAGAGTTGCTGTTTTCTCCTCACTGTATTTATGACCTTGATGATGAGAAGTAACTGGGACCTATTGTCTGGTGTTTCTTATAAAGTTAGGACCAAGTCCCTAACTTGTAGGTTCCCAGGTCTCTCTCCCCCCCTACATTTAGAGGATCTTAGAAATCCTAAATGCATGGCTGCAAGGGATTTTGCGCATTTAGTGCAACTCCCTCATATTCCGACTGAGGATCATAGAAGTTAATTGATTTGTCCAAGGCCACACAGGTATGGTAGGCTTTAAACCTCATTCCTCTTACTTCAGAGCTAGTACTAATTCCACTAATCTCAGTGATTCTGTTTACTTCAGTCCTATAAGCTCTCCTGAATTGCTGGAAGATTCCCTTAGAAGTTAGTCTATATGACTTCAAATTTAATTAGGTGACAGTTCCCAGCTGGTATCATGGCAGGTGATTTGAGAACTGTGAAATATCTTGTGCAAAGAACAAGTTTACAGAAAATGGGTGCTCTGTATGGATCAAAGTGGTCTCTAAAAATAATTGGCCTATCAGAGGTCATCAGAAAGGAGTGGAGAGGCAGAATAAAGGGCTAAGGAGCTACCCGTGGAATTTCAGATATGCAGATAAAGATGACAAAGTGAAGCAGTTCCTTGCCCTTAAGGAGTTTATATTCTACTTAGAAGGCGCCACGTACCCATGGAAGGAGGAGAAGCTTCTCTACTCAACACAACCTGAGTGAAGAGGAGGAAGGCCAGTGTATCAGCAATCTTTTCTCAATGCCGCATTACGGCAGAAATTTCTACTCCTAGTCCATGTCTTTATCTCTATTCTCCTAGACGATGACTTCTCTGTCTTAATGGGGATTGGATAAAAGTTGATTGGGAAAGGTCTCTATTGGTGGGACCCAAAGCTGATCTGGTATAATAACCCCTCTACCCAGTTTCAGGGTTGGGGGTTTTACATAAAAACATGGGGCGGGGAGTGCTGTTTCTCAGAACAAGATACCATGGCATATCTTATTTTGGGTTTCTTTCGTTACAAGCGCTAATGGGAGAGTACAGACATATACGTGTGAACAAAGTGGAGCGATTTTCAAAGTGGAAGAGCTCTGGATCAATCCAAACCACCTATCCAACAGAGAAGGAATATGCATTACAAGTGCTCACGAGCATCTGTCTCAGTAAGTGTCCACTATATAGCTTGAGGAAAAAATGAGAAGAGAAATTAGACTGAATGAAAAGCGCAAAGAACGGAGCAGCAGGATTGCTGACAATCTACCTTATAACTGGTTGTAATTCAGTGATTCAACAACAAATATTTCAACAAACATTTACTAAAAGCCTACTCCGTACCAAGTACAGGACTATGTACTAGAGGCACAAAGACAAAATAAAAGTCTTTCCCCTCAGCGCACTTACATTTTACTTGGTAAATATAATAAATACACATAAAGTTTGACAGATGTTTATTTAACCCACTCATTCTTTAGAATTAGATTATTTTGTTTCCAATTAATTTTAATCTATATTCCAAAGGCCCTCTACTGAATGTAATTTTTATTGCGTTGTGGTTCTCAAAATATGCATTTGATATTTCTGATTTTCTGTATTTGTTTGTGAGGTTTTTGTGCCCTAATAAATGGTCAGTTTTTGTGAAGGTACCATTTACAACTGAGGAAAAAAAAGGTGTGGAGAATGATGCCTCAGCCTCAGGTAGTTCATGTTATTTTCTGAGGTCTCTGCCAGAGCCCCACCTTGGGCTCTGCTCTTCACTCCTAAGCCATGGCTAGGACCCCCGGCCACATTGTCCCACAAATGCTACTGCTCTCTAGAAGTGTCCTGAAAACCTAGAAAGAATAACATGTTGTCATCTTTGACATTCTGATGGATATTAGGTGGAACTTAAAAGTGTGTTTAATTTGCATTTTTCTAATTATTAGTGATTAGGAACATTTAAAAAAATATGACTCTTGCTAGCTTATGTGTCCTCCATTGAGGACAATATGTCCATATCTGTCATCCATTCATTAATTGGAGAATGTCTCTTTTCTTATAAATTTGAATCAATTCCTTAGAATCAAGGAACCCTCAATATATCAGAAATGAAAAAAGTGGTAGAGACTATGGGAAGATTAAATAAGGATTGTTGAATCAATAACTGATAGAATGAGGCTTCGCAGGGCAAGATCAGTGATATGATAAGGGAAAAAAGAACCCAGGAAGAAGACAGTATAGAGCTGAACTGGTTTGCCAAGGGATCGATATGGGGAAAGGATGAGAGTTCAGCTACTGTGGGGATGATGGCCTGAGATTTAAAAAGTTCCACTCACCGATATTCAAATGGAAGTATAACATGTAATTTTACAAAACATTTTGTATGTGGAACTAAAATGATACCATGGATTAAACTTTTTTAAAAAATCCTTTCAAAACTAATTAAGTTTTTACTACAGAGCTGCTGTGGCTTATACAATAAAATCAGTTATTCCTCCCTTAAAAAAAAAGTTCCACTCATCAAAGTAGAAGTTCCAAACCTTTTCTTCCTTCTGCAAATTTCTGACAGCTTCCCCTTCACCCACCTTCTCAGTTGTGAATCTTGCCTCATATTTTACTGGAAAAAAAAATTGAAACCATTCACCAAGAGCTCCCTCTTCTGCCCTACTCATCTCACATCCCCAAGATGCTTTCTGTCACTATGTCCTCCACCCTTGTCTTACATGAAGAGGTGGCATGTTTGGGAAAGGCAAAAAGAAGCCCTTCTACATGCACAAGTCATCCATTCCATCTGGTCTTCTCCAGAAGATTCCCCTGTGCAATGCTCACTCTCTCATTTGTTTTCAGTCTCTCTCTGTTTCTAATG
>NW_020951147.1:5626721-5636764 GCF_900497805.2 Vombatus ursinus
TCTATAGTATGGTTTACGAACGTTTCCATGTCTTCCCGTCCTCACTATAATCCCCTGTCTTTCTTCCCTTTTGCAATGAAACTCTTAAGTCTTTGACAATTGATGCCTCCACCTATTTTTCTCTTGCTGTCTTCCCAGCTCTCTGCAGTTTGGCTTCTGACTTCATCATTCAACCAAATGCTTTCTTCAACGTTACTAACAATCTCTTATTTGCCCAATCTAATGGTCTTTTCCTCAATCCCCCAAGGTTCTTAACCTCTCCAGAACCTTAAACACTGCTGATCACCCTCTCCTACTCTCTCCCGGTTCTCCTCCTACCTATCTAATTGTCTTTCTCAACCTCCTTTGATGACTCTTCATCTGGGTCATTCCTACTAACTGTAAGTATCCCACAGGGCTCCTTCCTGGGCCCTCTTCTTTTACCCTGTATAATATTGCACTTGGTGATCTCATCAGTTCCAAGGGATTCAGTCATCTTCTTGCTGATGACGCTCAGATCTACTTATCGAACTCTAGCCTCTCCTCTGATTCCAGTCTCCCATTTCCAACTGCCTGTTTAACATCTCAAACTGGATATTACACAGACATCTTCATTTTGACATGTCCAAAACTGAGTTCATTACCTTTTCCCCCAAACCTTTCCATCTTCCAAACTTCCCTATTACTGTTGAGAGAGCCACTATCCTCCTAGTCACTCAGTCTTACAACCTAGGTGTCATTTGATTCCTTGCTCTCATCTCCCATATCAAATCTGTTGCCACAGCCTGTTGATTTTACCTCCATAAAATGCTCCTCTATGCCCCCTTCACTCCTCTGACACTAAGAGGCAGGCTCTCTCTTCTCCTGCAATGTACTGGATTGGTCTCCCTGCCACATGTATCTCCTCATTCCGGTCCATCCTCCACTCAGTTGGCAAATAGATCTTCATTGTTTTAATTAATTTATTTTTAGTTTTCAACAACCATTTCCATAAGCTTTTGAGTTTTAAATTTTTCTCCCCCTCCCTCCCCACCTTCCTCCCTCAGATGGCACACAATCTGATATAGGCTATACATATATGTGCCTATTAAACATATTTTCACACTAGTCATGTTGTAAGGAAGAATTAGAACCAATAGGAGGAACCACAAGAAAGAAGAAACAAAACAAAACAGAAGAGGAGAAAAAGAGTATGCTTCAATCTGCATTCCAACTCCATAGTTCTTCCTCTGGATGTGGATAGCATTTTCCATCATGAGACTTTTGGAGATGTCTTAGATACTTGCATTGCTGAGAAAAGTTAAGTCTATCAGAGTTAGTCATTCCACAACATGGCTGTTACTGTGTACAACGTTCTCCTGGTTCTGCTCACATCACTCAGCATTGGTCCATATAAGTCTTTGCCACCACAGAAAGAGCTGCTATAAATATTTTTGTACATGTGGGTCCTTCTCCCATTTGTATGATCTCTTTGGGATACAGCCCTAGAAGTGCTATTGCTGGGTCAAAGGGTATGCACATTTTTATAGCCCTTTGGGCATAGTTCCAAATTGCTCTCCAAAATGGTTGGATCAGTTCACGACTCCACCAACAATGCATTAATGTTCCAGTTTTCCCACATCTTCTCCAACATTTGTCATTTTCCGGTTTTGTCATGTTAGCCAATCTGATAGGAATGATGTGGTACCTCAGAGTGGTTTTGATTTGCATTTCTCTAATCAATAGTGATTTAGAGCATTTTTCATTTGACTAAAAATAGCTTTAATTTTTTCATCTGAAAACTGCCTGTTCATATCCTTTGACTATTTATCAATTGAGGAATGACCTGTATTCTTATAAATTTGACTCCGTTCTCTATATATTTTAGAAACGAAGCCCTTGTCAGAGACACTGGTTGTAAAAATGCTTTCCCACTTTTCTGCTTCCCTTCTAATCTTGGTTGCATTTGCTTTGTTTGTGCAAAATCTTTTTCATCTAATGTAAAAAAAGTTATCCATTTTGCATTTCACCATGTTCTTTATCTCTTGTTTGGTCATAAACACCAAATGGATCTTCTTGAAGCACGGGTCTGACCATGTCACCACCACCCCTACTCAATGAGCCCTGGTGGTTCCCAAGTACTTCCCAGATAAAAATATCAAACCCTGTATTTAGCATTCAAAGCCCTCTATAATCTGCCCCCTCCCACTTTTCCAGTCTTCTTACACCTTGTATACTGCCACCATGTATTCAGTGATCCAGAAACACTGGATTCCTTGCCACTTTTTACACAAGATACTCCATTTCCCAACTCTAGGCATTTTCATTGGTCGTCCCCAACGCCTACTATTCTCTCTCTCCTCTTCTCTTTGCTTCCCTGGTTTCCTCCAAGTCACAGCTACAATCCCACCTTCCACAGGAAGCCTTTAATTGCATTGCCTTCCCTCTGCCATTCACTTCAAATTTATCCTGTCTATAGCCTGTTTGTGCATAGATGCTTATATGTTTTCTCCCTATCAGATTGTAAGCTACTTGAAAGCATGGACTGTCTTTTACCTTTGACCTTTCTTTGTATCTCTACTACTCAGTACAGGTACTGGCACATAGCAGGTGCTTAATAAATGTTTATTTACTGAGTGATTGTTGCCTCATGGGACACTTAGGGTGTGGGAGACTGAGTGGACTCTGTCCTTGACTGAATGGTTGTTCATCTGTCCATACCCTCCTATGCTGTGCTTGCCTGTGGATATTAATGAATCATTTTAACCCATTTAATGGGTTATATGCCATTTACTAGAATTTCACTCTAAATTTTCATTACGAGAAGCCAGCAGGAGAAGAAGATGGGAGCAATCATTCAGTTGTTGTGCCATGAGCTTGCTGAATGGAAAAGCCACCACTTCCATGATTGGCTGGACAAAGTCTGGAAACCGTTCACCGAGGAGCTCAATTCTGCTGCTTTTTGAGCTTGTCACCTTCTAGCACCACCTACAGCTTAAGAAGGGACAAACCTCTTAGAGGCATCTGCTTGCTCTATACTTTCCTCTACAGTCTGAGAGGAAGAAAGAGAAGGGGAAAGATGGTCTGCATCTGAAGTACTGTGAGAGGAAGCTGGATCTACTTACAGCTAATTTAACAAAGCAGGATCTTTTCAGATGAAAAGGTGTCTGGGCTTGTCTCTACTGCCCAGAGATCCCAACTGGGAAGTTTTGCTGTGAGTTCTTTAGTGGTGTAAGAAGTTTGGAGATGATAAGACAAATCAGAATTTTTAGATATTTAGGTATTTAGAGATCTGTGGAATTTGGCGGTTCTCCACCTTACAAGGACTGCTTTGTACTGAAACACTTCTTTACGCATTTGACAATTTCTGTGACTGAAAAAGAGCTTCCTTGACCCAAGAGCAGAAGAGGCTTTGCCCAGAGGGAGAGCAAGAGGACCAGAAGGGAAGCAACTTGCTGAGAAGTAGCTTTGTGCAGTACAGAATTTTCCTGGAGGAAACAAAGACAGTGACACCTGCAGTCTGGAGTTCCGAGTGGGCCAAAGCACATACATACATTCCCCCCCCACCCCACCCCCCCACTCCGATGTCTCCCTGCTCATTTCTATAAGTGTGTGCTCACTGTCCCCACAGACACTGTGTGAATTGGTGGGACAATATGACCAGGTTGGTGGATAGACCGAAATGTGCTGATTATTCCTGTATTTGTCTTATACTGAATAACTATGACTGTATAATTATCCTTGCGCTTGCATTATCCATAAATAAATGTCTTATTTTCAAGAATTAGTGGTGTCCATATATTAAGCTCAAAATGGATACATGATTTAGACATAAAGGGGGACATGGTAAGCAGATTAGTAGAGCATGAAAGAAATCACCAGTCAGATCTATGGACAGAGGAAGGATTCATGATTGAACAAGAGACAGAGAAGTTCACAAGAGGTAAAATACACAATTTTTATTACATAAACCTAAATTTTTTAATAAAACCAATGCAGTTAATATTAGAAGAAAAACAGGAAATGGAGGAATCTTTCCAGCAAACTTTTCTGATAAATGTCCAATTTCTACAACGTGTAGAGAACTGAATCAAATTTAGAAGGATAAGAGCCATTCCCAATTGATAAATGGTCAAAGGATAGGAACAAACAGTATTCAGAGGAAGAATGCAGGTTATCAATATACATATAAAATTCTTCTAAATCACTACTAATTAGAGAAATGAACATAAAAACTCTGAAGTACCACCTCCCACCCATCAGATTGGCTAAGTGGACCAAAAAAGGAAAATGTCAAATGCTAGAAGGGCTGTGGGAAAACAAGTACACTAATGCAAAGCTGGTGGAGCCATGAACTGGTCCAACCACTTTGGAAAGCAATTTGGAACTACATCCCCAAATTTATTAAACTGTGCGCGCCCTTTGGAACAGCAATAGGTCTAACCCCCAAACTGACCAGACAAAGAGGAAAAGGACCCTTATGGACAAAAAAATACTTATAGTAGCTCTCTTTCTGGAAGCAAAGAATTAGAAGCCAAGGCGATGCCCATCAATTGGGGTGTGTGAATGGTATATGAATGTGAGGAATGTGCTGTAAGAAATGATGAAGGGGAGGAGCATCAGGAAGATGTCTTCTGACATCAGGTTCCTTGCATTCTGTGTACTATGGCGCCATCTAACGCCCTACACACAACATGGTTATGCTCAAAATACTGTTCGGAAACTTCAGAAAAACCTGGGAAGACTTGTATAAACTTATGGAAAGTGAAGTGAACAGAAACAGGAGAACAATTTCTACAATAAAAAGAATGTTATAGAGATAAGCACCTTTGAAAGAATTTAGTTATTTAGTCAAAATAATAACTGTCCATAATTCCAAAGTAGTCATACTTAAACAAACTAGACACCTCCAGATAAAAGCTAATAAACTCAGAGTGCAGATTGAAGCATATTTTCTCTCTTTCTTTTTTAGACATGGCTAATGCAAGAATGTGTTATGCATGACTCTACTTACTAGTAATGGGTTTTGTTTTTCTTGCTTTCTCAATCAATGGGTGAAGAAAAGGGTGGAGAGAGGAGATTCTCTCAGAACTAAAGATAAAATAAAATTGAATTTAAGAAAAAATAGTCAACAAAAACAGTATTCACTGAAACTTTCAACCAATTTTGTGATTGGAACTCCATTCAGCCACTAAAGTGATTTTCCTAGAGCACAGGTCCAAGGATGTCAAATTGCACCCCAACTCATTCAATAAACTCCAGGGGCTCCCTATTGCCTCCAAGGTCAAATATAAAATGATTCATTTGGCATTCAAAGCCCTTCATAACCTAGCCTCCTCCTACCTTTCCAGTCTTCTTACACCTTACTCTCCAATGTGTACTCTTTGATCCGATGACACCAGCATCCTGGCTGTTCCACAAATAACACACTCCATCTCTTGGCTCCAGGCATTTCCTCTGGCTACTGTTTGTGCCTGTGATACTCTCCCTCCTCTACTCCAACTACTGACCTCTCTAGCTTCCTTTGAGTCCCAGATAGAACCCCATCTTTCACTGGAAGCTTCCCCAATCCCTCTTCATTCCAGTGCCTTCCTTCAATTCATTGTTTTCCACTTGTTCATTGTAGTGTGCTTCATATGTATTTGTTTGCGTGTTGTCTCCCCAACTAAATTGCAAGCTCCTTGAGGGCAGGGGCTGTCTTTTTGCCTCTTTTTGTATCCTCGATGTTAAGCACAGCATCTCAACAAAGTAGATGCTTAATAAGTGTATGTTGATTGCTTGGTTGATGTAGTCTGCTATCAAATACTATCTTGGGGCAGAGGGGGAGAATCAATGCCATCATAACTGTGGCTGTCTGATCTGTGTAATTGAGAAGCACAGTGGAGGATCAGGACCTACAATGGTGAAAAATAGGAGTGTATACACATATTTACTCACACACACAACATGCTGTTGTTCAGTCTTGTCTGGCTCTTTGTGGCCCCATGTGGGGTTTTCTTGGCAGAGATCCTGGAGGGGTTGGCCATTTATTTCTCCAGCTCATTTAACATATGAGGAAACTGAGGCAGACAGGGTGAAGTGACTTGCCCAGGGTCACACAACTAGGAAGTATCTGGGGCCAGATTTTCAACTTGGGAAGATGAGTCTTCCTGACTTCAGGCTCCTTGCATTCTGTGTACTATGGCGCCCTCTAGTGGCCCTACGCACAACATGGTTATGCTCAAAATACTGAAAGAGCTTAGAAGTGCATGTAACCTTTTGGTGGTGGACTTTGTAGTCCAGACAGAGGGCCTCCCAAAGTTCTCAGGCTTAGACAGTTGACATGAAGGTGAAGTCAGGCTGTCTTGAACTGGAATTATGCCCCAGTAGCTTGTACATGTCAAGGTTTTCCTAGTCATTACTTGGATGCCACTGTACTGTCCTATCCCCTAAATTATCTAGGGAGCCTGGTAATTCCAAAAGAGTGATGGTATCACGGGGCAGCTAGGTGGTACAGTGGATAGAGCACCAGCCCTGAAGTCAGGAGGACCTGAGTTCAAATCAGCCTCAGACCAAACACTTGACACTTACTAGCTGTGTGACCCTGGGCAAGTCACTTAACCCCAATTGCCAGAAAAAAAAAAGAGTGATGGTATCAGAGGCTGTCATGGTTAGAACTATTCCCATATAGATCTTTACCTTTGGTTCCAAGAATTTAAATTTCATATTATTTTACAAAACATTGGCCCAGTGGCAGAGAGTATACAGAGACAGAGATAAAGCAGTCCCTGCCCTTACACTCTATTGGAGATGACAACATGTACATGTGTAAGTATGTTCAGAATAAATACAAGGCAATTTGGGGAAGGAAGGCAGTAGCAGCTGGGGAATAAGGAAAGCCTTCTTGTGGAAGGTGATGCTTAAATTGTGCCTTCAAGGAACTGAGATATCATATTCCCTGCAAGAGTGTGGCCAACGCAAAGTTAATTGTTCGAAGATGGAGCAGAATGTACTAGGAATAGCAACAGGTGCAGTTTGGATGGATCATAGGGCGTGGGAAGGGGAGAAATATATAATGAGTGCAGAAAAGTATGTTGAGTACAAGTTGTGAAGAGCTTTAAAACTCAAACGAAAGAATTTCTGTTTTATCCTATAGGCAAAAGGGCATCACTAGAGTGTATTGTGGAAGGGAGTGATATGGTCAGTCATGATTGTAATGGAGTTTTGGTGCATGCCCAGAACACTTAAGATTGCATTACCCATGTGTATGAGAAGAGATGAAATGGAGAGTTATTTGAAGACATTTGGCTATAAAAGGGAATAGAGTTCTAGGACAATCAGCTGAGTGGAAAGAAGCATATAGTGAGGGATTTTCAAGAGTGGAGGGAGGAGATATTTGAAGGCATCAGGGAAGGAATGAGTAGACGGCAAGAGGTTGAAGATTAGATAGAGGAGGAAATGAATGATGGTTCAATCTGTTGCATAAAATAGGAGAGGATGCAACAAAGTAAGCCTGTAGAAGTGATAGCCTGGGCAAGGAGAAGGGTCACCTCATTATCAGAGATTGGGGGGAAAGAGGAGAGAGGGAAGAATAATGTCAAGGAGTTTTGAGGTGAAGAGAAGGGCAGGGCATAGGCATCTCATAGCAAATAGTCTCAATTTTCTCAGTAAAGCAAGAGATGAAGTACTGAGCTAAGAGGGTGGAGAAGGGAGAAATGATGGAGGCTAGAGAAGAGAAGAGAAAATGTAACAGCTTCTGTAAGGAGGGAGATAGAGAATCAATTAGGGGAAAATAGAAAGATTGCTTTGCTGACTGAGGACCTAACAGGTTGAATAACATGAATTTGTAATGGATCAAGTCATCATTTTTAGTGACTTTCTCTAGCTGCTCAACAGTACATGAATAAACCATAAAAGAAAAGGAGGCAGGTGTTGGGAACAATCCAGGGCAAGGCATAGGTGGTGTTGGAACAAGGGAGCAAAGGAGTGAGTGAATAACACAGAACGGTGTAGCCTTAAACTGCTTATATATAGGGTTAAGGGAGGGAAGGGAAGAAAGAGAAGTCAAAGCCAGGGCAACGGCCTGGGAAAGTACTGGGGGAGGAGGGGAGAGCAGGGAATGAAGGTTATCTTGAGAATGAAGAACAGGCTGAGGAGGAATAAGATAGAAGGAAAGATGGTATGATAGGAGGTTATGATTAGATAAAGGAATGTGCCAGATGTCTCACATAGATCAAGATATCAAGGAACTGAAACACTTCTGGGTAATAGTGAGAGACAAGATGGAACTGTCCCTGTGTGCAGTTGGGCTGGAGGCAAGGAGGAGGTCCTGGAATTTCAGGAGCCCGAGGAATCAGGAAGTAAAGATGTTTGAGGGAATATCAAAAAGGGGCAGGAAAAAAATTAAATTTAATTTAAAAATTAAATTAAATTAAAAAGGGGCAGGAATTGAAGAAAAGAGGAAGACTGGGAAAGACCTTAGAGGCTATCTAGTCCAATGCCTTCCTTTTACAAAGGAGGAAACTGAGGCCCAAGAGGCTAAGTGACTTGCCCAAGAGCATACAGGTGAGAAGTAACAATGATGAGATTTTACCCTACAGTGATTTTAATCCTCTTACTAAAGGTGCACTCTCAGTAGTGGAGATGGGTTTCCCTAATTCAGCACTTTTTGTTGATTCACCAAGAGGCTCTGGTGTCCATAACGTTGTTTTGTCAGTACAGGCTGCTACTTACCTTGCTTTCTATTCCCATCTCCATTTGAGGACAGGACTGGCTTACCAGGCCAGGCAGATATTACCAAAAGGAAAACCGCAGATTGCCTCAACACCTAGCATCAGATGTCTTATAATTGTCTACAAAAAATTTCCCAGAGACATCTTTGTTATGATGTATGGACATCTACAAAGCTATTGAATGACATAATGTCATATAAGGAAGTCAACTGTCAGAAGGCAACACTTCTTTACATAGCCAAGTGTGGAGAAGAGGGATCACTACATTGGTCTTCATTTTAACTGGTTTCATTTTGAAGTGTGGTATTTAACATTTCAGATTGTTTCATTAATTGATTGAATTGCAGAGAAATTAGACCAGTTCAGCTAGTTTGATCATCTCAGTGGCCAGAGTGTCCACTCTCAATCAGGTTAGGTTAGATCTGACTTCAAAACAAGAAAATATAATGAAACTTGGCCTGGAGGTTGGAGTCCTTCAGAAGTATGGGCCAGGATCTTAAAGAAACCATTACACTGTGCTTTCCAGTTGTGGCATTGCAGAGAGGAGCCAGGGTGTGTTCCGTCCATCTTTACTGGCATTTCTTTTCAAAAAGCATGGATTTTTCATCTTGTATAGAGATAAAACAGCATTTCTCTCGGTTATCAGAAGCAAAATTTGCCCTAACCAGAAGAAAGGATTCTAGAACCTTGGAGAAGGGAAGTTTTCATTTGTAAAGAAACTTACGTCATGAATGATGAGTCATGAAGTAGATCTGTAAGGCAACATAATCGATTCAACAAGCAAGCAATTATTAAGTACTTACTACATACAAGGCACCATAGAAAGCAAGATAAAAAAATAATACAGTCCCCACCTTCATGAAGGTGACATTCTATCTAGCATGGAAGTTAAGGGGAATGAGATACACACAGATAAGAATAAGTTTGGGTCTATGTATGATAGCACCCCTTTACGGTACTGCCCCCTCATATGGAACAGTTTGTTTTTGAGTTAAATCTGTTCTGGTGGTTCCTTTATTTGGGGGATAAATGGCAGTTCAAAGATAAAGAGGTATTCTGACTCAAAATTCTGGGATAGCTAGTGTTCCTTTTTAATGTGACAAAATGTAGTACTTTAGAATGAAGCTGTCCTAAAATACAAGATAAATGATCATAGATAGATGATGAGAATTTGGGTATTAGCAGCAGCTTGGTGGTGCAGTGGATAGAGCACCAGCCTGGAGTCAGGAGGACCTGAGTTCAAATGTGGCCTCAGACACTTGACCCTGGGCAAGTCACTTAACCTCACTGCCTAGGCGAAAGAAAGGAAGGAAGGAAGGAAGGAAGGAAGAAAGAAAGAAAGAAAGAAAGAAAGAAAGAAAGAAAGAAAGAAAG